>NC_043005.1:60209253-60241753 GCF_006345805.1 Octopus sinensis | reverse complement strand
AATTCTGGTAATAATCTGGTTATTTTCCATTCTAAAGCATATTAGAAATAGCTGCCTCTATGAGATCCGTAGATAACTTCTCACATTTAAATTAGGATAAACAGTGCGTCTTTGTTCATGTTTTGGGCCCGGATTGTGCAGGATCCAGTCTTATGCCACGTTTTAAGAAACGAATCAAGTTTGTGATCTTGCAGTACGATTGAGTAAAGCTAAACCGTTCCGCATTAGCCTTTGTTCAAAATTATGTTTTCATAGAGTTGCTCAGTAGCAGCAAGTAACATTATTTTTCGCTGTTGTTGAAGGTTATTTCGTCTTTTGTACTCTTTATAGATTGTAGGGTTATATATCATCTTGGTTACGCTGAATAAACATATGTGAGATAATTATTTTCAAGCATTTTGGGTGTTCAACAATTATTCTTCACCGCAAGTGTTTATTTCAATGCAGCAAGATTTCTTGTTTGGCAAGCATTATTTTTCATTCATTATTTTTCTCACGCTGGTAGGTCAAAATTTCATTTGTTTTCACTTGTTTTCCAAAGCTGTTTGATTTGTGCATTAGTCTTAAAATTTTAATTGCCTTGAATACCAAGTTTGGAGAAAGTGCATTTACACTTGCCTATAAAGGGCATCATGTAGTTTCATTGGTGTTGAAATATTCCAGTGATGAATAACACAGTATTGTTTATTTACTGCGGAAGTTACTCTGTGTTAACTCGATCTGAGAGAGATTTCATTTTCAATGTATATGACATCCTTGCTGCTATTTAGGCTATTTTGGAGCGAGGTGATTTGCAGTGGTATATCGCACTAGTTTTTTGAGCATCCAGCATTCGTCGGTTCATGGTAATATGCGTGTTAGTTGTACATCCTTCTAAATGTAGGGCTGTATGTTGATACAGGTAATTATATATATGACAGCAATATCATCTAATATGTTAATTGAATATGTATGTACATCCATTAGAAGAACACACGAGAATTTCTAGCGTAATCGAGAAAGATAATATAAGTTTAATTCAAGCTGTCGCTTGATTGGCTGCTTAGGTCAACCGAATGCTGGACCATTGGTTTCCCTACTTACTATTGTGCTCACAAGTGAATGAATAAAACTCTACGTGAAGAGGTAAAAAAAAGTATTTCAAAACGTCTATAAATGGAAATTGAAGTAAAAATGAGGGATTTGGGTGATGATAAAGAGTCGTTATCAAATAATGACTCTTTATCGGATAGTAGAATATGGGGCCCCAACAAAATTTGACAGAACAAATGAAAAAAGATTTAAAACATCATCCTTCTATCAGTTTCATTGATGAATATTTGATAAAACCGATGTTACTGTATTGCTTCGATTTGTGTCGGGGCATAATAGAACAACGTCATGTTCCAACTGTGAACTTGTGTGTGTGTGAGAGAGAGTGTGTGAGCGTGTGTGTGTGTGCGTGCGTGAGTGTGTGTTCGCGCGCGTCTGTGTGCATTTGTGTCCGTGTGTGTATGCGTATGCGAATGTGCGTGTGTGAGTGTGTGAGAGTGTACGTGTGTGTGTGTGCGTGAGTGTGTGTTCGCGCGCGTCTGTGTGCGTTTGTGTGCGTGTGTGTATGTGTATACGAATGTGCGTGTGCGAGTGTGTGAGAATGTACGTGTGTGTGTGCGCGCGCGCGAGTGTCTGTATATCACCAAATGTGTTGTCCCATAACTTCAAGACTTTAGAGTATGATTTCAGGAATGCTTGTATGCTATTTCTCGCAGGCTGTGAAAGTGAGTGAATATTTCTCCCATTTCTTAAGATGTGTAGTGGTGGAAGCGTTTACATTACGTGAGTAATAGTGCTGGAACTGTAATCGAAGTGATGGTTGGATATCCTTAAGATATCTACTGACTTAGGTATTGTCATGTTAGGATACGTGTTAAATATACGAAATTACGTTACTGCCCAAAGTGTTACACAGACACGTACTGAAGAGATTTCTGTAGCTTTCTATCGATCTTAAAATAAGAGAAAAGCTGCAGGGAATGATGTACTTGAGAAGGTGAAGGGAACTCATAGAGGGATTTAAATGGAAATAGATTCTTAATATTGATTTACAAATATGTTTGGAGATTACGCTAAGCGAGTAAATATTTACAACTTAGCGGAGATCTCTGCCAAAAGTAGAAGTCTTCAGGAACACATATTTGTATATAACATGCGATTCTATTACTACGAAGAGGTATCACAAAGAGTAGATTGAGAGATTCTTTAATCTTTCAAATAAAATGTGCTGGTGCATTTAATCATTTTTCTACAGGAGTTGTGTTCAAATTCCGTCGATGTCACCTTTCAGTTACAGCTATCAAGGACCGACAACGTAATATACCCTTTCTTGAAAATATGCGGTGATTTGCCAAAATTAGAAACCAAGATAAGGCGGCGAACTGGCAGAATCGTTTGCAAGCCCGCCGGGCAAAATCTTTACCGGCATTTCGTTCGTTTTCGTGTCCTCAGTTTAAATGCTGCTGTGGTCGGCTTTGCTGTTCATCTTTTCGAAATCAATAAAAGTACCAGTTGAGTACTAGGGTAATCAACTTAAACTCTTCCCCGGAACTGCTTGACTTGTGCAAATATTAAAAGCCATCATTAGAAATCAAGATGAAGCGATATCAAAATCTTCGATTCGTAAGGAACAAAGTTAAAAGTAAATATTAAGTAAAATATTCACGTTATCGCTGTCTTATATAAATGTTCAAATTGAAATATATTGAAAGCAAGCATTTGCTATTGCAGTAGTCAGCGGTGAGTTGCTGTCTAACTCCAGGTCATCACTGATGGCACATTTCAATTTTCGAATCCATTCTACGCTTCTGTATGCCAGCTTATTTTCAAGCATAATACATATAGTATAGTAGGGAGGCATTTTTGATATTCCTGCAACGAATTTGTCAAAAGGTAGATGATAGTGGCGAATGTCAACCAAAAACAAAAAACAACTGATGTACAGTTAAGTGAGGATGTTTGCCTTCAGAAGTCAGGCTGGTCATGTGGGGTGGTTTTTCTTGTTGGCCATATATTGGATGACCCTATGTATAATGACTTTGAATTGATTATTATCATACTAACTATACGAAAGACAACGATGACCACATTGAGACACTTGTAGTGCATTACCATAGCTGAGCTTGTGCAAAATAGTTTTCCCGTCATTTTCCGTCTTCCTCCTAATGCTTACTATCAAAACCTTCATCAAGAGCAAATTGATAACAACATCTTTTGAATTAAAAATGACAGTAAGTGTATAAACAACAATGTAATGAGAGAAGAGGTTTGAGTGCTTCTACGTAGAGGTCGAAATATTTCAGATTTAAATACAGCAAATATTTCATATAAGACGTAAATTTCTAAAATAATGATTGTATCGTATTTATGTGGAGAAAAAAACATTATTTCCGTCATCAAACTACCTACCTCAGTAAATCAAAACGTGTTTCATATTTGATAAGCAAATTTAGATGGTCAGTTCATCTCTCACGTATGGATGCTATCAGAATTCCGAAGCAACTTCTATTTGGCCAATTTCTGGCAGGAAGGTCAGTTTGAAGGCACCATTCTTTTTCTTCCTGGGAAGACAAAGCATCAGAATTCAGGACCTAGCACCAGTCCTTCTTCTCCTCAGTTGAAAGGTGTAAGCTGAATTCCAGCATCAAGACCAAGTCCGTACCCCTATGAAGCCACTCAGGCGAAATCCTGCTCCTCTAAATGGAAACCTTCTCTTTCATTGTGGTTTTGAGGCACGAAGCAAAGCAGGCCTTGCCGTCCATTCAACAAAGTACCATAGGAAAAGATCCACAAGCACTCAAGGAAACTCAGTCGTCAAACTTGTTCCATGTGCCAAAAGGTTTTCAAAGCACTATAATACATGATTAACGGTTTCCTTTACTAAACCCACATTTGGAAGGACAATATGTGTGGTTGGCATTTGTGGCCGAGCCTTCCTGCACAACTCATCCTCCTAAAAGGCTGAATAATATGAATTCATCCAAGTGTTCGTTAAGTCATTAGACTTACATTTTAGTGACATTTTGGGTCCTAAAATCTAACTAGAATGTAAGCCTAATGACTTAACGAACTTTTCCCTTTTTCTTTTGACTTTTCCTTTTCCTTTCAATTCCTATTTTCTGCTATTTGTACTCTTCTAAACCATTCTGACGATGTTTATTAAATGGAACGAGATAAATGCAAATTTACTCAAATTTGATAAACAGAAACAGCTGTAAATGGATATAGACTACAATTAAACTATGACCTTCTAGTACCAATGATCAACTTCTCATTGTTTATTATTGCTCCTATTCTTTTCTATATATATATTAAACCACGGTTTCACCCTTAAATTACCAACTACTGTATACCTTACAGCTAGGACTATACATAGTGAGGTATTACACCAGTAGTGCCTACGGATACATTTATCGCTAAGACGTTTGCATAACCTCTAACTCATATTTTTCTTAACATATACATAAATATATAAATACATATACACCCATATGCATAAATATATATATATATATATATATATATATATATATATATATATATATATATATATATATATAGTATATGTGTGTGTACTTGTACATAAACGCATACATATGCGTACATACTTATGCACATCATTACAAAGTACGCCATATCTTGCCTAGTAAAATTAACTGCACGGAATGTGATGCTTTTGCTGGAGCATGAACACACACTCACACTCATATATATATATATATATATAAATATATATATATATATATATGTGTGTGTGTGTGTCTGTGTGCGTGTATAAATGAACGAGCAGTCTTAAGTAGTCAGAGGAAACCACAGTATGTTTATAACGAAGGGAAATCAGCTAAGTGCACATTAGAAAAAAGTTTTCTGACTCAATGGCCACACTATCTCTGAAAGTGAAACAAGCTTAATTGGTTCCTTTGGACGAACAAACATATATGTTGTAAGATATTTATTTCGTGGCTACGATATTTGACACCATACATGGCGACCGCTTATGTTAGACTGTCCCTCTTGGCTCCAAAATATGTAGAATACTGGTGTGTGAATTTAATAATGTGGAATAACAAGGCGTTACGACTATGGTAGTGATGATAATGCTGGGTTATGGAAGTTAAGACTTTTGTGCCCTCTGAAGGTAACTGATATCAGTAACCAATTAGATATGGTAATTTTCGAACCAATGTTGAAAGAAGTCTTTGTGTTTGACGTGTGGTAACACATTTATGCGTGATATGCTCTCTGCTGAAATAACAGAAAGTTCAATCAATATAAATGTTATCCCAACACGGAATCACAACCCCCTTGTCACAACAATACCAACACAAAAATATAATAGAAAGAAAATGCAGCCATGACTCTGACGTTCCCAGGAGCTATACTATGACAAAGACCACTTAGCAAAGAAAGAGATACACCTTCATAGAAGCTAGCAAATATAATTATAGTCAGCAGAATATGAATAACAGCAAAGAAGGAGACGAATACAAGTGGGAGAAATAGTAACTATAAATGAATGCATGAATAATGAAATCAATTAAAAGTATAATTTGTTAGAATAATTTTCACTCACTGTACTACTGAAGTTTATAGAATATATAAAAGATTAGTTATACAGCTGTTTAATCCGTTATACGTTCATTTCACCGGTCTATACGATCTGCATGCAAATTAGGCTGACGCAGAATTTGTATTTCACTCATTGAGGGTCGATATAATAAGACTGGGGTAGATTTAATCGACTTATCCAAACCCACAAGATTGTTGGTCTTCTGCAAAAAGTGGAAACCAATAGTAATTCGTCAGAAATTTCACCGTAGCTATCGAACAGTAAAATTATATTTACTGGTAGGTTATTAATATGATGTGTACGAAATCGGTGGTTTATTTGGAGCAACGAATATCCAGTAATTCGTGATGCCAAACGGCGCGATCACCATCTTAATTGCAGGACAAATGTCCATGTAATATAATCGGTATATATTTCGTTGTGGAGGCGTATTGGCCCAGTGGTTAGTGCAGCAGACTCGCGCTCGGAGGATCGCAGTTTCGATTCCCAGACTGGGCTTTGCGTGTGTTTATTGAGCGAAAATACCTAAAAGCTCCACGAGGGTCCGACAGTGGGGGAGACCCCTGTTGTACTCTTTCGCCATAACTTTATATCACTCTCTCTTTCTGTTTCCTGAGTAACGCAGCGATGGACTGACGTCCCGTCCAGCTGGGGGGAACACATACGCCACAGAAACCGGAAAACCGGGCCCATGAGCCTGGTTAAACTTGAAAAGGGCGATGTTTATCGTTTTTATATATTTCGTTACAAATTTCGATTTCCACTCTGAGAACACTTGCAGCGCGATCAAGCTTAATGGATGTAGATACACTCATAAATGGCTGTGATTTAACTATTCATACACCTTTGATTTGAAGTGGTAAATATATACATTATAATACGATAATATAGCATTATTGTATCTGATACTATATAATAATGTAGCATTACTGTATCTTGTCCAAGGGATATTTTATGAAACTTGAAGAACTGTTCCTTCGGTTTAAGACGGAATACTTGGTCAAACGATGTTTATGCTATTGAAACTCAGCTCCGATGGGGTTAATTTTAGAACCATGTCTAGTATTACGCTAGAAATCCGGAGGACAATATTTGTGGTTGTCATTTGTATCCGAGGTTTCCTGCACAACTCATCCTCTTATACGGCTGAACAATATGGATTTATCCAATTGTCACTAGTATTAGAATGTCACAGGTGAAAATAAAGTAGTATGCGTCTGTAAATTTATCAAATTTTTGTGCTGTGTTTGTGTCGAATGGACACAACGTGTCATTTCAAAAACTGGATATATTCAAGATAGAGCATATGGCTTGATGAGAGAGTCGATGTGGCATAGAGATATCGATCTTTGAGTATTCCTTAGTTCCTGTAACTGTCTCCGTTCATTTCAGTACAAATAAATACTTTAATAAAATGGATGAGTGAAAGTGTAGTTATGTATATTTTTGTACACACATTAACATGTGTATATGTGTGTAAATGCGTGTATCTCTCTCTCTCTCTCTCTCTCTCTCTCTCTCTATATATATATATATATATATATATATATATATATATATATATATATAAACGTATATATATACATATATACATATACATACACACATATGTATACACACACACACACACACACACACACACACATATATATATATATATATATATATATATATAAATCCATGTATGTATAACTTTAGTGGGGAGTTGTATTTTCTTTTTCCGTTTATAGAACTGCAAAATCTGTGTCCGAAAGTGACTTGTGACAGAATGTTGTGGTAAGTTTGCTTTGGAAATTAAATTGACAGTTATTACTGATTTTGACTGAATCGTAATTTATCACGAAAACCATATGAAGATTTGAAAGTAATTTTTCTAATACATGTTAAGTAACTAGAGAAGATGTGGAGTACTTCACGTCTATAAGAAACGGAATGCTCATTGTCGAAAACGATTGAAAATCCTTCACCTTACACTATCTAAGTGTAAGTATTTGTATGTGTATGTGCTCCTATTGTTTCGTGACATACGTGTTTAAAGGTGAAACCTATAAACCAACGCTTTCAAACAGAAATGATATGTGTAAGACATTTGTTCTGCCGAGTTACACACTCAGTCCCTCTTTATTTCTCGTTATCAAAACTTTGGTGAATCAGCGATTGGTCCATCGAAGCCATGTAAGCAATGACGCTATTATTGATGAATTATGTTATAAAACAAAAATAATAAAATTATTCACTCAGTGAATAGTAGTGTATTTCAATATATTTAGTTCCAGTATCCAGACAGCAAATGTTAAGCGGTTGCTATGTAATATTTTTTTCGGCGTACCCATCACAAGACTGATCATGTTTTCCCTTTCATTCTATTAATTTCCTCCTGAATCTTGTATGAATTATTTATTTTTGCCTGATTTTCATGGAGTAATTCTTCCCATAAATCTAAGTGGGTTCTTTTTTATATTTCTTCTAAGTTGTTAAATATTTCAATCCATAGTATGTTTATTGTAATACTGGCGTTTCCATTTTGCTCCTCTGAACTAGTCTGTAGCCACGATTTTAGATTGCTCTATACTTATTTCCATATAATATTCATTCTTTTTACATCACAAAACATTGATCTTTTATCCAAAGTTGATCATTGCATCATCTACTTCTCCTAGTGTTCTCTATTATTATTCTGCATAAATATTCTTTACATTTCTACTTTTTTTCTGTACGAGACTTATCCATTCAAATTTAGTCATTCCTGTATAAGATGCCACTGTAAATTCTGTTTCTTTATGATATGTCATTCACGTCAGCATCAATTTTCCCATTTCATTAATATTTTTTATAACTTCTTTCTCAGCTGAACACGAAATTCTCTTTGGGGATTCATTTAATCAATCAATCTAGCATTTCAGATCCTCTTGACAATATTAGATTGTTTGTGTCTTTACAACATTTTTCCATTTACTCATGGTATCTAAGATGTGCCTACTGGTTTACTGGTGCTCCTCATCATAGATATTCCTTCCACTATGTACAGACAGAAAGCAAGTATGTCATTTTTATGCTGGCGTTTGCGATACAAGATATAACTTAACATCACAGCTTTTTTGGAGAAAAATCAGTTGAAACCATCTGATAATAGTGAGCAACACTGCTAGGCTTATACAGTTTGCACACGAAGTAGTGTATGAATATCTTGTAGGCCAATTGAGATGTGCTTGGAACATATCTGACCTGGAAAAATTATTTTCATTGCCTTTAGGATGGAAAAAATCCCATTACGCAACGTGTGCTAAAAGGCTGACAACGAATTTAAGGATCCCCTGTCAACCTTGAAATGACTTTGGAAGGGATCGAAAATCAGAAGAAACTCTCTACTGACTGGGTGTTGGCAATGATCGACACAAGTCAAATATGGTCCTAATTTATTAAAATTGATGTAAACGTTTATTCAACTCACAACACTGCTCCGCCTACCTACTAAGCAGTTTGTTCGAGCTTGGCAGCATCACAACCTGCTGGTAGGTAATTTCTACAACCAGTCAGTAAACCGAAATACCTGTTCATCCATTGCAATAAGGGTGGTTATATATTTCTTCCCATTACTCCATCTGTCGAACGTGGCCTTACTCAGAATACGTAGTATAGATGCACGCATTTTCGAGGCATATAGGATGTATGCACAACAACTTCAGATCGCTAGATATAAATAAATATGGTGTTCATCAGAGTTTCCTATCCACAAAAATCTTTGTTCATTTTCAATGATTACGAGATCTACTTATCTCCAAGACGATAGGTATTATGCGACGTATCAATGGTGTTATTTCGGAACTATCTTGATTTCACAATTACAGAACATTTACTTTGACTCAGAAAGTAAGTTGATATTATTGGATGTGAGACGTAGCAAAGTGAATTCCTTCATACTTGTACATGATAATACTCCGCCAAGAACGAGAGAAGGCACCCAGATCCTTCTTGAAAAGTATGCTATTTGGTGCGAGTGGCGACCAAAACACAATTTAGACCAATACAGATGCTTTCAACTGACAGATAACGCCTTGCTTACCTGGGTGTGACAAAATGGACATGGACAAATCAGATCTGTCCATCGAAATTCTACTTATCTCTCTCTCTCTCTCTCTCTCTCTCTCTCTATATATATATATATATATATATATATATATATATATATATATATATATATATATATGTATGTATATATATATATATATATATATATATATATATATATATATATATATATAAATATATTATTGACATTATTCACATTTGACGGATATTTGTCCTCACCTTGTTTGTTGTTAACCCAACGTTTCGATTGATGTACCCTCCAGCCTTCATCAGGTGTCTTGCCGAAATTTTCAAGGCTGGAGAGTATATCAGCCGAAACGTTGTGTTTACAACAAACAAGATGAGGACAAATATCCGTCAAATGTAAATAATCGAAATAACGTGCATAATTTCTCATCTCTTAAATATATATCTATATTTATATATACTACTGTCTGTTTCTCTAACTGTCTGTCTACAAATACCTTTCTCTCTCTCTCTCTCTCTATCTCTCTCTCTGAGTGGGCATGTGTGTGCGTGCATGCATGTGTGATTGTATGTATGTACTTTTGTTACACGGTTTCATAGTTTTGGTATCTTTAAGAGTTAGACTTGGAAATTATGTGGTTTTAACTTCGACCCTGCTACTTACGAAACCTTTGGTGTGTGTCTCTCATAATGTTTTCCGTCTGCCTAATATGTCACATAAAGGATATTGTTCAGCTACTATGCAGCAGTATGACATAGAAATATATAAATGTATGCATACATATAGTCACACATGGACATACAGGATGCGGTGAACCAATTACACCAAATGAAAATAACAGTGACATCTAATTTAACAGATATATTTACCAAAATTAACATGAAAATATCTTGAAATACTATTTATTATATAAAATACTAGTATATAAAATATCATTTATTATATAAAACTGCCATGTGCGGCAACCACGATCTCAAGACGGCTTCTGAATCTCCTACATCCCCTCTGGACTGTCTTCTCCTGTAAGTTTGTGAATGCTGCCATAATCATTGCCTTCAGTTCTTCTTTCGTGTTACAAGGAGTTTTGTTGGTCACTCGCTCACCTACATCCCACACGTAATAATCTAGGAGGTTGCAGACTGGAAAGTTAGGTGGCCAGATGTTATGGGTGATGTGGTCGGAGATTTTGTCTGTCAGCCATGTGTGCGGAGTCCTGTTGCTAGACATAGGGTCTTCCAGCAGCCACATTCTTGACCCAGGGCAGCACAACCACCTCCAGGGACTTGATGTAGGCCTCTGTGTTGAGTCTGAGGCTGTGTGAAAAGATGAATGGAAGCATAACATCGCCATCACTAGTGATCAATCCAAACACCATAATGTTGACTGAATGTTTAATTTTTATCTCTCTCAGTACGTTTTGGGGACACAGCAATCCAACGGTTGTTCTGTGTGTTCATCATCTAATCCTGACAGAAATGCTTCTCGTCTGAGAAAAACAAAAGCATTTCGCTTGGAAGGGATGCTTGAGTTTGTTTAAAAGCTTCGTAGCACGGTCGTACCTCTTGTCTGTGATGGCTTGGGTTAAAAATTTGCCCTTATTCAACTTGTATGAGAAATGCCGAATATCTTCATGTACTACCTGCCTGATACGTAACTCAAACACTCTCATATCCCTGGTGATGATCTTGACTGACTTGGCGGGGACGTTGGCAATCATGGCCTGGAGCTCACCAAAAATTTCAGGAGTTCATTTGTAATTAGAACGATCACAGTAAGTTTTCCGCACTGCCATGCCTTCGTAATCCCTTTAAAACTCATCGAACTCTTTCCGAATGTTTTGTAGTCCCCAGATTGACACCCAAACACTCTAAAATGTTCGTATTGGAGCTTCCCGTGCGAATGTCAAGCAGTGCAGTATGTCGTTTCCAAGTTTCCACTGGCAGGGTGAATGTTGTCATGGTGCTGTTTTTCTCATAGATGGTGCCCGGCTGACGCTGCCATACTCTCTAGTCAACAAAGTGAAAAACAAACAATGTGCATGTGCGAAATTAAAAATATATGACGGCGCCAATTTATGTATATGGTATATACTAACGTATATACCATATACATACATATACCATATACGGCACGGTCTGTATATGGTATATACGTTAGTATACAATGAGAGTTTGTGTGTCAATCCTTATATGATTGTAATATGTCAGCTGGTTATACTGTGTCCCTTGAATTAGTCGTTTGCCAGTGCAAAGATCGGTGAAAATAATTTACAAATAGAACCGTTAGAGTGTTTGTTATGAATTATCTAAAATTGACAGTTTATACTGGTGTCTTTGTACGGTAGCAATCCAGGGGCTTAGTGATAGAAACAATAAAGCCTGGCGTAAACATGTGTAAGCACTTACTTTGGTTTAATAATTTAATCTATATGTACAATATGTTTCTGCAACGATTATCTGAACGGAAATGTTTATTACAAATTTTTACAAGTCTCTTTCACATACCTTATAAATATTAATACTGAAATAAAGTTGTATGAGCAGACCAAATGTTATTGGCACCGTTCATACTTGCACTCATGTATATATATTTGTAGATATATACAGGGTGGGGAAGCGAAATTTACAATATTTTGAGGCAGGGATTGAAAGACAGTGTATGACCAATCTGTTTATTGAAAATCATGAGAATTTATTTGCCACAAGACAATTTACATAATAGAAACTATTGTTATTCTATGTCTCCTCCTACTTTCTCAATAACTGCCTTCACACGCTTCCTGAAACTTGCACAGGCTTTCCTCAAAAATTCGGAAGACAACTTCTCCCATTCTTCTTTAACAGTATCTTTAAGAGAGTCGACATTCCTGCGTGATGTTCTATTGGTAGCATGTTCTAAAACGCCCCAAATAGCATAATCCAGAGAGTTCAGATCTGGGCTAGAAGGCGGCCATAAACATGATTCCAAAAAACTGATAAAGTCGGATTTGCAGAAAACTTGTGTCCATACATAATTACAATCTGCGTAGTTTGCTTTAAGCTATGGAAATACCTGGTATCTCAGAGTCTTGTAGTAAATATTAACATTGATCTTTTCATCAGCTTGTAGAATTTTATAGGCATTTTCTTTCCATCAGAAGCCACAACACCAAAAGGCATAACTTGAGCAGGATCTTTTGTTTTGAATGTCCCCTTAACCTCAGCTGTTGATTTTGCGATAAATCTGTCATTTCTGCAGTTCAGAACAGCATCGACAGTGAAGATCTTTTCATCTGAAAAGATCGTTACAATGGAGGACTTTTTCTTGAACCATGTAATAATTTTCTTGCACCTCTCCAATCTCTTTCCTTCATAGCTGTCGTCAACAAGTGTTTTGGTGTTCTTGTGTAAGATTTTAACCTCAGATCATATTTTACATCATTTATAATGGTCTTGTTTTCTACCTCAAGTTCAATTGCCATTTCTCTCATGGATTTGGTTGGATCCTTTAGAATTTGGGATTTGAGAGCTTTAATAAAAGCTTTGGTACGTTTTTTTGTTGATTCCTCAACTTCCAGACTTCCTCGTATAAGTTTTGCTCATAGTCATTCTATTCTTTACATTATAAATAGCATTTATGGACACTCCAACTATTTTTGAAATCTCCTTTTGTGTGCCGAGTGCATTCAGAAAATCGCACATTCTTTGACTGTGGCTTTCCTGATTACTCATATGGGCAAAGGTTTCTGAAAAGGGAAGGATAATAGCGTTAGATATCAGTATGACATCAATATATGCTAGGTTTCAAAACAATTGACTTAGTGCCTCCTGAGAAAAAACAACTTAATGTTCATTGTAAATTTTGCTTCCCCACCCTGTACATACATATAACATCCATATGCATACATAAATATATATATATACATGCGTGTGTGTATGAATGTACGAGTTTATACACACATATATACACATATATGTATATGTATATGCATTATATACATATATTTACATATACATACATATATATGTATAGGATTATGTGTATATAGAAATATAGAAATATATATGATATATATAGAAATATATATATATATATATATATATATATATATATATATATATATATATAAATATATATACATATATATGTGTGTGTGTGTGTGTGTGTGTGAGTGTGTGTATGTGTGTGTAATTGGTTGTGTGTGTGTGCGCACGTTTGTATGTTTATTTTCTTGTATGAAGTGAATGAAATTATTCATTTACGTGTTCACCATGTTTGAAAGCCTCACACAATTTCTAATTACAGGCTGTTGAAATTTGTAGATCAACGTAATCACGCTTAAAACGAATTTAATTCAGTTTAGAAGGAGAAAAAACAGAGAGAAGCCTGTGCCATAAACTTTATAATTCAATTAAAAAAAATTAACGGAGACATCTTGTCAGACTTTCGATAACTTACATTTAGTTTAAACCATCATACATGTGACATTTGATATAAAAAACGAGGCCCATAAAAATAATAATGTTTCACTTCACTTAAAATTTTAGAGAACAGATTTTTATCAAGTTGGTGGTTTCTTTTTGTTTAATTCTACGTCAACAAAGTTTAAACAAAATAGATAATGACCATCGTATTCTGACATCTCCTTTTCTTCCATTTCCATTTTAATTCTAATTCTCCAAATTTGTCTCCCTTCACCTATCCATCCTCACCCTTTTCTAATACTTGTTCTTTCAGATGATACTTCCTTTCTTCTATCTCTCGTTCTACTTGTTATTATTCTTGTTCCTTTTTTCCTTCTTTTCGCTCCTTCCCTTCTTCATCTTGTTGATGTCTTTGCTGCTGCTCTTCATTGGAGCGTTAGAATTCCAGATTCAACAACGCGTCAAACCAAAAAAGAATGTTATTTGTTTTGGATCTTTACATTCGGAGTTCAAATCTTACCGATATCACCTTTGCTTTTTGCCCTTCCGAATAACAGGTATCCACTTTTGATGTTACTGAAGTAGATGTCATCGAGAATCCCCCTTTCACAAAATTCCATGGCTTTACACTTAAATCGCAAATAATCATTTTCATTTTCCTGGCCAGCTCTTAATGAAACACGTCATACACCGAGTTGTTTTTTCTTTTTATCACTCGACATTTTCGGAGACGTTTCATAAAAATGGAAGATGACGGTTAAGTATTACCTCAATATTTCCATGATTATTTTTTTATTACACCCTTCCCAGAAATTTTCTAACATTTCTTTCTTTCCATTATTCATTTGAAAAATTCCATAACAATTTTCGACTCTAAGAACGAAATTTATACATAAATTTGCGCATTAGCTTAAACCAAAAGAAATTATGACTTCTTCTCTCATTTTGTGTGCACTGTTAGTGTGTGTTTGTGTGCTTGTGTTATGTGTTTGCACAAATTATGAAAATAGATTTTTGTGTGATGTGTGTGTGTGAGAGTGAGTGTACGCTAAATGGTTTGTTTTGTTTTTATATGTAGGAAAACATATCTACTATTTTCTTGTGTCTGGGGAGAGTAATATTGTCTTAATGCTTTATTATCTAAAACACGCACTGGTTTAAATAATAAATGAGTGAATATCGAACAGGTGTGTGTGTTAGATAATAAGGCATTAACAAAATATTCTCTCCCCAGACAACAAAATTTGCTTCAAAACACGAATTCCCATTCAAAATCTTGCAAACCAGATACATAAAACGAAGTCTAGTATTGTTAATTATACAAGAATACTCCATCAACAATGTTCAGTATTGGTCAGCGTTCATTAAGGCGACCAAGAAATAAGAATTTACATGTTTTCGAGAGAAATTCATTACTATTTATAAAAATTCGAATATAACATAAAATACAATGCTATCATATTTACAATCACACACATACCTGGGTCACGTACATAAATCGAAATAATGTATACCCTTCCTTCGTCTGTGTGGCACCTCTTGAGCACAAAACTGTGCAAAGATTTTTATTTTTGATTTGAAAATTTATTTTGGAAAGTAAAATTCCGTAATACGACTTCTTATGTATTTTCCAAATACTACTATGGTTACCGCTGATACTGGTTTCTAATTTAAGCAGAAGTTCAGGAAACTTTAAGGGAGATAGTAAGTCAATTCCATGGACCTTTTTATGTATGTGATCCCAGAAATATAGAAAGTAATGTTGTTCTTGGCGGGATCCCATCTCAGTAGAGGAAGAATTAGAAATAAAAACCGTGATGCATTAATTCCGACACTACCTATTCTGCCATTTCGTCAACCTACGGTTGAAGATAAGTAGTGCCATCGTCACCTTATTTGCAAGTACTTCTATTGCTACTAATGCTGCAACTAATAATGATAATTCTTTCGTATTTCGGAACAGGACCAGCACCTATGGGGAAGGAATGTTGTCGATTACATCGACCCAGTTCACTAAAAATCTCACAGCTTTTGTATCACACCTTCGTAATCAGCCTATGAACGTTTCAGCCCACCAGCATAACTATGTCATATTTATAAACTACTGCTAATATGGTAGTCTTTTCATTATTTTTCTGGTACTAGCTCAGTCGTGACAATGTTCTCGCTCTGTCCGTAGTTTATTTAAAAGGACATATTGGTTTGAAATATTTGAAGCAAGACCAGCAATTTCGAGGGAGGGTAAAGTCGACTACATCGACCCCTGTGCTCGACTTGGAACTTATTTTATCGATTTCGAAATCATGAAAGGCTGACCAACCTTGGTAAAATTTGCCGAAATGCCGCTAAGTAGTTTGCCGCCGTGGTATTGATTCAGCCAACAAGCTACAATCATCTGAAAGGTCATATTAAAAGGTAATGTTGACAGCAGCATACTTTACACTTTTATTATTTTTTGGCAAAACAATTACATCTTTACCGCGAAGTTTTATTCATGGCCATGCTTTCTTAAACCTAATATAAACTGTGTTTTCTTTAACATACTTAATGTTCATTATATTTTAGGTATTTAATTATTTTCAATTTCCAATTTTTGTCAGTATTATCTTTAATCTTTTTGTTTCTCAGTTGTTAACCCCCTAATACAAATATATCATCTTTATCATTTTTATATGCACGAAACTTCTTCCCTTTAGAACATATTTATTAAGTAAAATTATAAAACCCAGTTGTCAATTCGTATATATCCAGGGCCCTTCCAATAAAGAAAAGAATTCTGTTTTTCAACCGCACAGAATTTAATTTTTGAACACATTTGTTTTTGAATGACATATGAATCCTGAGGAAAAGAAGTTTTATTTCAAGCAGACTATATAGTATTCTGAATACATTAATTGAGTGCTGCAATATTATTATATGTATGTGTTTGACTATATATAAAAAGAGTCAGAGAAAGGTTGGGAGAGAGGGAGAGAAAAAGGAAGAAATACACTGTATATAATAAGCTAACTCAGACATAGTCAACATTACTTATTCAAATTGTATTATGTGATTCTCCCAAGGGGACAATGTATGTAGATAAAACATCTATATCTTGAATAATGTATAAACTTTATATATTTCTATACTTACTGAAGCATCCACGTCTTCTACATTTCACTTTTGCTTGCTTCACATTCCAGGTAATAATATTTATGAATTTTTCTTCAGGCATTTCTATAATTACACCGTCATGGGGCAAAAACCGATGTTTTATTTACTGACAATATTTTTTCCTATTAAATGCCGCTTTATCGATTATTTTTCGAAGACTAAAGTCAAGTTTTTGTCAATACCACATACTGCGGATAATATATAGATTTTAAATTCATTGCACGTTCCCAAACTCTACTGATTATATGTATACTTTTAACGGTATGTTTCACTGACCTTCAACGTTACATGAGAAAACCGTTGGTGTCCTAGATCACTCGAGATCAAGTAGAACTATGATCAAAGTTATTCAACCCCTAATTTCGTTTTATTTTTAGTTATCGTATATTCTAACTCCATTACCGAATGTGATCTTCGTCTGTCTACTAACGTTTTTCAAGTTGAGTGGTAGTGTAAGTGATGCCCCGCAATTGTCAAAATAGAGAAATTTCTATCAAAATTCACATTAAGAGAAGATAGCTGTCGAACATTCTGGTTAGAAAATTTGTTTCACAATCACATGCTTCCGGATTTTATGTATTTCTAGCCTTAGTTCGAATTGAACCATTTAGGTAGGTGTAAGGCGATCGATGAAAAATTATGCAGAATGTGTTCCTGTGATGTACATGTTTATTTAGAAGTTATATTGAAAATGGTAGGTTAAGTAAATCTTTGAAAAGCTAAGGCATGCATATTGATACCTTTTTCTAATTAATTAACTTAAAATTCTGAATATGTAGTAACGCAAACTATTATTTTAACACAGCATATTAAACACAGTCCAATGGAAATCTTTTTTAGTTTACGAGCAACATGTTCAATAATTTTACTGCGAATTTCTAGCTGAGCAGAAGATTATTTATAATTATCTTTTAATTGGTATGCAAATTTCAATTAATATGCAACTGATTATGCACTGATACTTTTTTTATAATTTTGCAGTCTCTCTTATCCCTGAGATTTTCCTGGGTTAATTTTATTTCGCTTTAAAGCGGGGAAGCAGCGTTTTACTGTGAAATATTTACTGATTAAAATTACTCTGGCTATTGTCACCTTTATGAAACTCAAAATTCCTGTTATAGTTTTGTTATGCACAGCTGAATTATTACAGAGACACTTTCATAACAAAAAGACTGACTCTAGATCATTATAACGACTTAAAATTTGCAACTCTGATTTTAACCTATTTAAGTATCATATAATTTCTCCGTGATTTTATAAGAACAATGTCTTCACATCCTTTTTGCCTTTGTTGCCTCTTAAATCTGAATTTATTTTATATGTGCAATTATACATTTTCTTTTTATCTTTTAAATGTTCTAAACCTCTTCTCTTTTCTAGTCCAAAGGCATAAGTAAATTTGCCACTATTTTAAAAGAAGTAGTAGTAGAAATATGAACGCATGCGCAGTACCAGCACATCGCTGCGTCCCCATCTGTTGGTGATACTCTACTACTTCTGGTGGATGCCGCCTTTCCACCACTCAGGACTCCAACCCATGGGCTTGTTTGGGTAGTCTTTGCTTCAGAGTGTTTTACGAGGTCGGATTTCAAATTCTACCTCAACCTCTTTTTGTCACATTTTATGACACCCAGATGAAACATCGGGCTTATATTGCACATGCCAGTCCCCACACATCATCCTAAACTATGATTACTCGGCAGCATTATATCAATAGGGATCGTTATCACAGAAATGTCAATATGAAGTGTAAAGAGGAGGACAGGTGAGGTTTACCCGTGGAAAGAAAAGCCTACGGAAAAGACCACGGTAACCTCGGTCAATGAAGTCACATGTTATATTTCTTTTTTTTTTGCAAATAAGCAACTCTCTGTATTAATTTTTACGGTTCATAGAATCGTAGTCAAGGTGGCTTCGTCATTCATACGTGCCATCCTTGCTACATTCACCCATCTTTTTTAAAACATTCACTAGACAAAACTTGCCTCTCTACTCTCACTTTCCTCTTCAACAACGGAAAAACTTTGGCAAAATAAATCCAGAAGAACAAAAAGTTAAAATCATCCATCAACGATGAATGATTTTAACATGTACATCAACAACCCACATGTACATTTTTAAAGCTGTAAAATATTTCTTACATTTAAAGAAACTGAATTATCAAGAAGATTTGAATAATAATTCTAACGACAGGTTGATACTGTTGAAAGCTTTCTCAAGGTCAGTTCTTAAAGATTGTGTTCATTTTGTAGAATTACAGAAGTCATGAAAGGTCATTTTCCTTTCATATATTCTGCCATTTGTCGTAAGACTATATTTAGTCTTAGTACAAATCAACGTATAAAGCTGCTGGATATTTTCTTTTAATTCTTCGTTTATAAGCCATCCAACTTCCCAGCCATACCAGAAGCATCAGAGAAGAACTGAACAAATATTTTGATTTTGCATTGCTACTTTTGCAAAGATTATTAACATATTTACTGTGCATTTCTTCTAGTCAATGTTAAGAGATATTTTCAAAACTTAAGAATCCATCCTGCATCTTGTTAACCTGTAGGTGATGAAAAGTGAACTTTGACATACGGAGATAATGTATGTGGTTTAATCAAGGATTACTAATGCTGGATCGTTTTCATTATTGCATCAAGCATAAAATATAACAGATTCTATGTGGCTGATATCTAAAATTTAAATATTCTATTCGACGTTGAATCATCGTCACAGAAATCTATTAAATGTCTATCGTATTTGCTTAGCATTTTAATAAATTCGACAGGTTTAAATCTAGTGGCGGCTTCATAATGACCTTTAAGTATTCCCTCTGTTGCTGCTTAGTAACATGCTGTAACAATATATTTCACACTTTCTCTGTTCTTTCTAATAAGCTGATTATGTGAATTGTCACGGCTGATCTTTGATCATTCAGCATTTTCTCACTTTTGTTTTTCTGTATTTTTGTTAAGATATTTCAACCTACATGTAATTCTTGATATCAAAGAAAACCTTATAGCTGTTAATATTGAACAAATCTATAATAGCATCTCAGACTTATCTGATTTTCTTATGATCAGTGATGATTTTTCATTTGCCATATTTTTATTTCCATATTTTATTTATCATTTTGTTTTTCCTATATCTTTTTACTTAATGCAATTTCTTTCTAGCTCGTACGTCACAGTTTCGTTATAGTGGGAAATGCTTTCTTAATGATTCGTATTACATTTAGCATTTTTCGTTGGTTTCTCTGAATATGTTTTTACAACTTTTGTTATTTTGAAGATTTTTTCATTAGACAGTTTTCTTCTTGTCTACAGGGTATTCAGCGATGAGGAGATTGACAATGCTCTCTGTAATCTCCAGGTTTAGCATTTAGTTTTTTTCTCTTAATGCATCACATATCAGACTCGACATTATATTGCGAATGTAATTTAAATGGAGTTGTTACTGTCTTATTTTCAACATTCAACTTTGTTATTAATATTCCTCAAACTTAGGCAACAAGCTAGCAGAATCGTTATCACGCCGGACAAAATCCTTAGTGGCACTTTGTCCCTCTTAACTTTTATCCCTTCTGAGTCAATAAAATAAATACAAGTTGAACATCGCGGCCAATGTAATCGACTTAAGTGCTCCCACGTAATTGCTGGTCTTCTGCTAAAATCTGAAATCAGTATTACTCAAAACTTACTGTACTACGCTCTTTTGATTTCTCTTTCATTTTTGCGCTGCTTTATCTACTAAGAAGTTATCTTTGTGTAGATCTCTTACAATTACGTGTATTAGTCAAATTGGCTATTCAGAAAATAGTTTGCCAAATTTTTTCTGTATTGGTTGTTGCATGAAGAATTGAAACGTTATCTTGATATTAACCCTTGTAGATATTTTCAATTCATTTAGAGAAGGTCTGCTTTGTTCGCATTATCAGTACCCAAAAGAGGTTTCATTGAATAATTCGATAATGGAATCAGAGAAAAACGAATATTGTTTCAGTTTACTGTCTTCGTGTTTTATTGTGGTTTTGTACTTCTATTCATTTTGATAAGGCAAATATATTGAACTGCGCTTGTATTTCAGGTGCCTTTTTCGTGGAGAAGTCTTTAGAATCCAGGAGTGTGGAATGTTCTCAATCGTTTTGGGTAACCAATCCTGTCCGCCTGAAATTTGCTTCCATTTCTCTCCAAGCGTCTGTAAACATTCTAACTTCAAATATCTGTTCTTTACAGTCATACATTTCTTTCCAGCAACATTTCTGCTTTTGTGATAATATATCATTGTTGGTTAGAATAATGAACAGCTAACTGTAATGTACTGATGTAATGGTTTTGTATATTGGTATCGAATGTCTGATAGTTTTGTTTTGGAGGATTCATATTAATTTGCTTTCTCTCAGCTAAATTATATATCGAGACTTAATTGTCATATAATCATCGGTAACGGCCAGGAACTTCAGTTAGAACCGTGAAACCTTGTCTTTTACATAGCTTGCACTTTTTAACTTGTTAGTGAGCTTTTGCCGACTACAGGAGTCGTGTTTGTAGTGCTATGATATTTATTGCCCCTACATAACTTTCTAATCAGTTGCATAACTTTATTGTGCTTAGTGATGTTGCTTTATTTGCCCTTATGCCATACCTAAATCTTCGTTGGGATTTGTGCAACATAAATTGTTATATTATTCCTCATCTTTTATCCTTCTTTCTTATGTCTTCGTCAATGTTTTTTGT
Organism: Octopus sinensis; assembly: GCF_006345805.1. Lineage (NCBI taxonomy): Eukaryota > Metazoa > Mollusca > Cephalopoda > Octopoda > Octopodidae > Octopus > Octopus sinensis. The sequence continues at coordinate 60,219,814 of NC_043005.1, read as the reverse complement.
GTTTTGTGAAATATATATTTCAAAATGAGCCTTTGCATCTTTTTCAATCCTGTATTTCATCAATCTTTTTCTTCCATGGTTTACTTAAAATTCCTTTGGTTTCTTAAGTATCTTTTCTAATATGTTTGCCTTTTGTCATTTGGGATTATTTTTTCTGTAAGGGTAAAAAATTTCCACGAAGCTAAATAAGGATAGAACCTTTTTCTTTATCTGAAAGTTAAGTATTATGCCCTTCTTACATTTTCCCTGCTGGGGTTTAATTGAGTGACCTTATCAGGATCAAGCTCATTTTCATTTGTTGCTACAACTACAACTGAATATACAAAAACATTCACCCTGTTGATATTTAGGCTGTTTGTTGTTATGAAGAGAATTTTTTCTAAGGTTCTGTTACATTTATTTTCATTTATATTAGTGATGTCTGTTCATATGTAACAAGGGTAGATGTTTTATTTGAATCTCATTTATTGATTTTGTAATCTCATCTATTTTCCTTTATTGTTACAGTTAGAACATTTGCGTCTGGTTATTCTGTTGTCATAGATACTTATATTGTTTATGTTTACTTATGGTATCGAGGATATACTTTTGGTGTAAATCGTTTTTCTATGGTAGTCAGTTTTTCATCTTGTTTTCCTCTCACTTTTCCATTTGTTAGCTACTATTTAGGTTTCTTTTTTGTTAATTTCTGTACTATTTTCATTTTGGTTCATGGATCATTTATTTTGTGTATTGTTGCGTCTGCAACGTAGATTTCTTCCGTTTGTTTTATGACTTCCGTAAGTGATATGTTTTGTTCTGGTGATTTTGTTTATTTATGTCAGCTCACGTTTTCCATGCGTAATCCGGTGATATTAGTTGCGTGTGTTTTTAGTGTATTTTCTCTGTGTAATTTTCTTAATTTCAATTTGTTTTCATCCCATTAGCTTTTTACTACGAATGTCTTTGCTTTCGATAACGCCTTCGCCGTAATATCACTTCTTTCAACGTAAACCATATATTTAATTTACTCCAATACTCAGTGTTGTATTGCACACATGTAACAAGTCATAGAATTATATATATTTCATTTATTAAAAGTTTTGATTCGTTCATTTGAAGTCTGTTCTGTTTTGGTGGCAATGAAAATTGAATTGAACTCTGATTTGTTTCCCCCGTATTGTGACCGAATTTACATACATGATTTCTTAGTCTTCTGATCATCATCATTGTCTCTGTCATCTTCGTCGTCGTCCTCCTGCTCATCATCATCACCACCACCACCACCACCACCACATCATACTCATCATCAACACTACTTGTATCATCATGATCATCATGATCATCATGATCATCATGATCATGATCATTGTTATTATTCGATCAACCATCCACCTTTAACACGGCAGGGCAGGCGTGGTTCCCCTGTCTAGTGGCTATGGCAAAAGACGATGTGCGGTGGAAGAGGTTGAAAGGATTGAGCAAAGACGCCACCGTCTTCAGCCAAGCTCTCGACTGCTTAAAGTTCCGCTTGGAAAGGAGACTGTGTGTGGAGGGTGAAGTACTAACCACCAGTAAGTAACTGCTGTTGCTTTATTTGCCCTTATGCCATACCTAAATCTTCGTTGGGATTTGTGCAAAGGTGGGTGATTGTGGGAAAAGTGGTTAGAATGAATGGCCTTCCTCTAAGTATACGCCTGTAAATTGGATAGCATAAGAGAGGGCTCGGGCCATTGATGGTCATTGTAATCCTCGATCTGTAGAGTTCCTTGATTACCTTTACGTAGGGTTTCTCCTGCATCGAGAGGACTGCTTCTTTCTTGTTAACACATTCTTTGTATATTCTGTATACTTTTTTTACGTTTCACTATATTTATCTTTCTTTATATCCCTAGTTTATTTTAATTCACACACACATTGTTGCTGCCCTTGTGATGTTCCCGTCATTTATGCCCCTGAGGCTAATAACAGAAATTGTTACTGTTGTTGTTGCTACTACTACTACTACTACTACTACTACTACTACTACTACTGTTGCTGCTGCCGCTGCTGCTGCTGCTGCTACTGCTGCTACTACTACTGCTACTACTACTGCTACTACTACTACTACTACTACTACTACTACTACTACTACTACTGCCTCGGCACACCTTCTGACGCTGGAAATGTACTACGCTGTCAGCTGTTCACTACCAGTAAACTAAGGTAACACCTCTTGCTTTTCGAGCACCATCAGGAGTATTCGAGCGGTTCCAAGCAGTGCTGTTTTCTGCAAGCTATCCACACTTATTGCAGCCCTTATTTGTTCCATGTAATTCTCAATAATCTTACTCACTGTTCCCCCGGATCCGACCACCTTTTTCATAGATCACAACTGCTTAGCCTCCCAAAATAACCTGTCATATCTCTCGACTTTTCATTCTTCCTTATTGCATACCGTGTTGTCAGCTGGGCATGCCACATCTATGATCCAGTATAGTTTGCTTTCTTTCTCAATTAAGACTATCTGGCTTCCTATTCTCTATCTCATAGTCGCACTGAATCATAAAATCCCACAGTATCTTTGCATTATCATTTTCGATGATCCTTTGGGTTTGTGGTCGTGCCAATGTTTTGCTCTGTCAAGTCTATGCTTGTTGCAAAGTGTCCAATGAGCAAGCCTTCCTATATTGTCGTGGCGACTCTTATGTTCCTTCTGGGCTAGTGGCATACACTGGCTGGTAATACGGTTTCACCATTTTGTCCACAGATTCTGCACTTACCACTTTCTGATGTGTTGTCTATATGTATTTTATGTAGTTTGTTCTTAGTCCTTGCTCTTGTGTAGCACAGATTAGAGCCTCCGTTTCCGGTTTTAAATCACGTTTAGTCTTCCACAACCATTTTGTTCGCTGTTTGTCTTATTTTCAACACTCTTTTGTAAGTGTGCATGTATTCGTTTCTTTACCCAACTATTTTCAGCTTCATTCGTTTTAAATTGCTTGTACAGTGCAATCTTTCATTCTACACAAGCCTAACCTTCTTAATTCTAATAATAGCGGTTCTGAGGCATTTTTATATACCATGCTATGTTGTTTTCTTCTGTTCTAATACTGTGTCCGCATCCAATAAGTCCTCTTCCCCTCTTTTTCTTGGTACATAAAGTCTCTCTGTGTCACGTTTTGGATGGAGTGTCCCATATCTTGTTAGCAACTTCCTCGTCTTTCTATCTAAGTTGCTTAGTTCGCCTACAGTCTATGCGATTACACCTGCCCCATATCTAAGGAGTGTAACCACCTAGGACTTGATAGCTTCAATCTTATTCCGTCGTCCGTTTAATTTCGACTTAAGGATCAGTCTCTGTCTGCGCAAGTACTCCACCTTAAAAGTCTCTATCATTTCTTTCTCCATCAATTTATCCATTTCCAAAATCCACAAGTACTTATAGCTCGTCTCTTCTATCTGCTTCATAACCTCCCCCGACGGTACCTATAGTCCGTCCATACATTTGATTTTGCATCTCTTCAAGACTAACACCACAATTTCTCAGTCCGAACTCCATTCTGATATCAGCACTAAAAGTATACACCGTATCAACAAGGGAACTTGGGCTTCATCTTTACCATAAAGTTTGAATAACAAATGGTTGCCTTTTTGTTGGCGGCTTTTGAATTCATACCCAGCTTTTGCTTTCCTCAGAATCAGTGTTAGTGGCATCAAGCACAGTACAACGATCAGTGGGGTCAGGCAGTACACTTGGATGATGCCCTCCTGATTTCTACTGTGCCTAAACTTCTACCGTGTGCTGTCGGGTCCGTCCTCCAATTCGTCATACTTTTTTCCAAGCAATCCTTCAACATTCGATGAAATACCAAATAGGTTCGTACATTTCATAATCCAAGAGTGTGGGATCATATCGTACGCCTTACGATAGTCGATCCATGATATGGCTAAGTTAATTTTCCTCCTCTCTAAGAACAGTTGTGTCTATCAGGAGTTGGTCCTTGGTACCGCTGTACTTACGCTTGCAACCCTTCTCCTCGTGTGGCAGGACTCCATTTTTTACCAGATGTTCGTACATTGACTCAGCGAGTATACCTGACAATAATTTCCACGTAATTCGCAAACAGGATAAACGACTGTAATTGTCTACTGTATTGACTTCTTCGATGTTTTTTAAGTGAAGCACTGTACTACCCAATGTCAAGCACTCTGGTTTTACTTGGTCGGAGTTTAACTAGGTGTTGAGTTGCGTAACTATTCGAGCATGAAATTTACCAAATTTTTTAATCCAGAAGCCTTGAACAACGTATGATCCCGGGAACTTCCAGTTGCACATTTTCTTGCTGATTTCCTTCACGTCCCTAACTGAAATGACTAGTTCTGCCTGTTTGGGGCAGACTACTATTTGTCTCAATACTTACAATCATTCACCATCCTTTTATTGCTCCTTGTCTTGGCCCAGATGTCACTCCAAATGCTGTGACTTTCATTGTTCTCTGGCGTCATCTTTTAATCTGTATGCTCTCCATTTATTTCTTTATAGAATCTCTTCTGATCTATTCTGAATAACCTATTCTGGTGGTAATCCTTCATTCTTTGGTCGTATCTTAACATCTTTGCTTTCTTTGCAACGAGGCGCTGTTTCAGTTCCGCCATTATCACTTTTAGACCCTCACTTTCAATATTATACTTCCTTTCTGGCGCCCTGTATTTTTGTCGCTTCTAAGCTTCCCTTTCTATTTTCAGTCTAACACAGAAATATCCTGTATTCTTTTCCACCATGGATCTTTTTTGTTTCACTCCCGTTATATTTCTTTCTCTTAACATCAGCACCCACGTTTTCGCTACAACTATACTTGCTGCCTTGATCAAATTATTTGTTTCTGTGATGTTGCTTGTTCTGATGTATTTCAGAATGTCATTGTCATTTCTCGTTTCTTGGCTCAATTTCCAACTATGAACCTTTTAAAGGTTACAAATAATGTCCCTATCATTCTCCTGTAGTCTTGCGTCTTTTCTTTCGTAGATTCCATTTTCTTCATCTGTCATGTCGCCATTAGTTTTATTGTCTTCTTTTAGATCATCTATGTGTCTCTACCACTGATCCTTTCTTGTGCTATGAGATTACTTCTATTAGTAGGAACTGCATTTTCATACTTATCTCTGCTGCTATTTTCCAAGACCCGTCTTCTGATAGATTCGAGCCCAACTTCAACGAACCAACGATTTTTTCTTATTGTTCTAGCTTGACCGCTGTTCCGTGAGTTGAAACAATCCTTTTTCTCTCCAATGATCATACATACGTTGTCGGTAACCCCTGATTTGAGCCCCATTTTCATCGACCGAGTTGCTCAGGAAGTAACACACCATGACCATAGCATTAATTTGCTTGCTCCATCTACGCCATGTGTGGTGGAACCTTTCTGGATGTCGACAAGCTGGAGCCGGACCAGAATCTCTGAGCTTGCCGAGTGCAACACTGTCACCATCAGTTGCTGCAGTTTCACTACCACCGTTATTCACAATATTTTGTTTTTTCTTTGTCAGTCATATGAGGTTGCGCAATTATCAGTGTTTTTATTACGATACCATCACTAGCCGTATCAATAATCATTAATTGACCTGCTTCCTTTCATTATTATTATTTTTATCATTTCTGATATCAGTGATATTATTATTATTATTATTATTATTATTATTATTAAAGCGACGACGTAGGTGGATCGTTAGCGCGTCGATCAGAACACATAACGGGATATCTTCCGGGTCTTTTCCTTCCTTCAAAATTTAAATTCTACCATAACCGCATCTGCCCTTTGTCTTTTCGAGATCAAGTAGATCGAGGGTCGATGTAATCTGCTAGACATTTCCTCTCAAATAGCTGGTCTTGTACCAAAATTTGAAAGAATAACAATTTTTTAATATATATTTTTGTTGTCACACAACTGATGAAATGAGTTTACCAGAATGTTTACTAAATCATATTTGGTGTAGTGATTCTCTATAGGATGAATCAGAACTGAAAAATAGCAATTTGAATTCGAAATGAAAATGCACAAAATAAACCAAGTAACAAATGTAGAAACAATTAAAGAAGGAACAGAACATAAAATCTGAAACACATTTCTTTAATTGAAGCATATGAATAATTCTACTATTTTTATTTAACTATACGAATAAAGATTTACAAACACTTTTTTGTATCTTTTTTAATTTCTCACTGAATAAAAAATATCTATCACTAGTTTTTCCATGCGTAAGTAGCAAAATAAATCCTGTGCACACATATTCACTCATTTACAGGGAAACAGAGTTATACATGTTTTTCTAATGGCGTCATACAGAAATGCAATTAAATATTACAAAAACTCTTTTTATCCTGTATTCTTTCCTTGTTATTATCTCGCACACACCGATCCAATAATATATGAGTCGAATGAAGTGCGTAATATATATATATATATATATATATTGTTAATAGTAAGTGTATTCGATGAATGGAAAGTTAAATATATTCGTAAAAAAAAAAGGAACTGAATCAAGGAAAAAACCACAGGCGATTTTAGTGAAAACACATTACTTATGAGTAGGTGGATTGAATGTCTACAAGAGTAATAGACATCTATTTCTATTGCGCAAAATGTTGTTCAGTTCCAGTCTGAAAGATTTTAAGATCTTAAGACATTCAATCAAACACTACTACATCCATTTAATCACACGCCTCTCCATACGCAGACACGCACACATACGCGTACACATGCACACACACATACACACACACGCACACACGCACGCACACACACACATATGTATGTATGTATGTATGTATGTATGTATGTATGTATGTATGTATGTATGTATGTCTATATGTATGTATGTATGTATGTATGTATGTATGTATCTATGTATCTATGTATGTATGTGTTAACTGAATAGACCATCATTGCCGTACAATTTTTACAGTAGTATGTCTTCTATAAATGCTTGTTTATTCCCTGTCAGACCATGCCTTTCCCGACTGATATGTCTCTTGTTTAGGACAGATTCATGCAATTTTTCGCAAAAGGCTTCGTTGAGGATATTGTTTTTCTTTTTGAGTTGTATACATGTATGTTCGACCGTTTCACAATACTTTATCCATTAAAACTTATTAAAATTTCAGAAGTACTTATAACTTTGGTTGTCGTGATGCTTTGCTTTCTTTTGTTTAATAAAAAAACATTCCTCCTCGTAATGTTTGTTTTTATCTTATGATAGACAGCTATCATGCAGAAAATTCGAGCATCCAAATCCCGTTTTCTGATTAGGTAAAATTGATTAAACTTTAAACCTCTCTAACACATTCCTGCAATCTTTTTTGTAAATAATAAATACCAAAATTGGTTTAACGTTGAAAATTATTTCAATATACGAAATTTGAAACTTTTGATGTATTTTAAAATTTCAAAATATGTGACAGTAACAGGGAAGGCCTACAAAAGCAGAGAGGCAGATAGTTGTAGGACGCCACAAACACACACACACACACACTCACACACACACACACACACACACACACACAGAGACACACATACAAACACACACACACACACACACACAGCACACAAACAAAAACATATTTGGAAACCAAACACAGGTGATCACGAGTTTCAAATGGTGCGTAGTATGTACGAACATTTATATATATATATATATGTGTGTGTTTGTGTGTGTATGTGAGTGTTTCTTCGCGATGGATAGCAGAAAAGCCACCTATCTCCGTCTCCTTAAAGGTACACACACTTTTATTCCTTTCCTCTGCGTTACAAATGTTACTTATGTACATGTGTGTATGCATGTCATTATGTATTTACGAAAGCTTGTATGTGGTATCAGGTGTATACGACTGCTGTATTAACGTTAGAATCTCATTGCAACTCAATATTTGTCACTTACACAACGTTGATCTCCCCTTCTCTGATATCATTCACACTCACTCAGCTATTACATTTCTTTTGCACTAACATTCTTTGCACCCTTCTCATTTGATCATATGATAGCCCAACCCCACATAAGAGCTCATTAAAGAATATTATTGAAATGTAGTTATCCTATATTTGAACTGGATGTTAGTTTAACATCTCTGCAAATTTTCGTCAATATTGGTTCAGTGGTATAGGCATCATGATGGTAACAGACAGATCTACAAACAGATATTGCCATGTATGTATAAGATGTGTACGTTATCGTTTTTTCCTTAATTTAGACATTGATACTGTAACTACAAATAAGCAATAACATTAAAATAAAGAGGAAAATGCAGAAGTCTAAAGTTAACGTGCTTGTTATCCAAGGAACAATGAAAACGTTTTAAATCATGCGGCACCTCAACAGAGGATATGTATGGGTTCGGTGGATCACCACTGTTCATGCCTTTAGTACACCATCTGAGCGCCTGAAAATATGACGGTTCCACTCTTTGTCTTCTAAGCAGTGTCAGCTTTGAGTAAGAAATAAAGGCCCTGTACACTTCAAAATGGGACGCAGTCATGAGGAGTAGTAGGAAGCAGAAGACCATGACTGCTTCTGCGTTGACTATCAATTTCAATGTGACTGCAACTATGGAAGTGGCGATATTTCATGGTCACAGAATTTCGGAATACCGCAGCATCCTGAGTAAGATTTCTTTATTTGCATATTGTGGCTTGGCAATTGGACACCATGAAGACTTACTTAATAGTTGTAGACATAAGATATTTTGTAAAGTGAGAAAAGTTTGCATGCTTAGGAATCTCCTCCTCTCTCTCCCTCTTAGATATGTTCATTTGCAACATAAGTGATAATAAATGCATTTGTATGAGAATGCGAAAGCATGTGGTTTAACGGTCCGGCGTATCAGCCCACGATCCTAACGTCGTGAATTCGATTCCCAACGGCACGTTGTGTCCTTCAGCAAGATACTTTATTTTACGTTGCTGCATTCAGTCAGCAGACAATAATGAGTAGTACCTGAATTTTAAAGGAACAGGCTTATATTCTGTTTTACGACAGATCTTCAGAATTAGGTTAAGTGTACGCTTGTCTGTGGAGCGCTCAACCACATGCAGGTTAATTTCATGTAATGGATCGAATCAAGTGGAACCCGTATCGCAGTACACGACTGAGTACCAGTTATGTATAAGAATACAGTATATTGCTTGAGTAGAAGATGGTTGTATAACATCCATTGTCCCAGCTGGTGACGCTTCACATTTCAGTAGGAATGTGTAAAGAGAATTGTTTCTCATAGGCTTCTATACAAAGGGCTCATGAAGACTCTACTCCCACAATTTTGAACGGAGGTGATAAATAGGATGGATAGATTTATACAGCCGTTTCATAATGTGTTCAATGTATTTCAAATTCATATATAAAGTTTACATGAATATGCTAATTTGCAATTATCTAAAACAGTTGTGCATTACGTACGATGTATGGTAGTGAAAACTAATCCATCAGTTCATATAATTTTATAAAATCATGGATACATTCAGGATTCAACGCGGCTATATAAACCCAATCTATACTTTTCATTCACATTGCGTGGGAGTTCAGAATTGGCAATATATACACTAATTTGATTCGTAAGAGTGACCCTTGGCAAAAACATTTAATAGACTTATAAAAAGATATTTGCTTCAAATAATGGATATTTAAATACTCCCCATAATAGCTTTACCAGAAATTACATCTATTTTACTATGCAAAACAAGCAAAACCCGATATAACTTGGAAGGTCATTTGATATCACTCATTGATAATACAAAACAAAGATTCCTCATAACATTAGGCATATATATATACACACATACAAATAAATAAATACATAGTTAGATGAAACTTGCAATTATATATCGATTTGCTAATTACTATATAGAAATATCACGGACTCACATGGCATTTATCTTTCTGCTATGTATATATATATATATGTATGTATATATATATATATATATATATATATATATATATATATATATATATATACATATATATATATATATATATATATATACATATATATATATACATATATATATATATATATATATATATATATATATATATATATATATATATATATATATATATATATATATATATATATATATATATATATATATATGTTGAAGTAAGTTCGATAATCGCAAAGGTAGAGCGTAACGTTTAATGAGCACTTATCTGTTTCTACATTGGTATCCAATTATTCGGATCATAAAACGAGTGTATAATATGACTGTTTATTTTATGTATTTTATTGATAATTAAACAATTGCACCGCGAGAAACGAAAATACTCATTTCGTTTTTTAAGTATCTCTATGTGATATAGTATTGTGTGATATATAATTATGTACATGGATAGATCGATAACATGCAACCTGAGTTAATTGTAAAAAAGGGAAGGCTTTACTTGTCGCTGAAAACGGATTTTCCAAGAGTAGCCATTTCTTCACTTTACAACAGGATGTATTTATCTTTTTAGCTCATGGAAAATGCTTGATTATTGAAGATATATTTTTAAATATGCTACGGATTTTTTCCCCTTCATATATTTGTAAAATATTCGAATTAACAAAACA
>NC_043005.1:60091753-60204253 GCF_006345805.1 Octopus sinensis | reverse complement strand
TCGCCAACAAACACGCATCTACAATATTAACTGACCCCCATCACCCCCTCTCATGTATTGATTGCATGCCCATAACAATGCACAAAGCACACATATACGAGGCATACAACACACTCTCAGAAATATATATGTAAACGTAATATGTACGAATAAACGCATTCTTATGCATAAATGTACACTCACAATTGCTTCTATTAGACTGTATATTCTTATTTCAATAAATTGCTCAGACTCTCGCCTTTGTCCGCGTTGATTACCCATGACAGCAGTAATGGATTACATTTCTGTGTGCGTGTGTCTGCCAAAGTACATTTGTGAACGAGTAGTGAATCTGCTACGATTGTGTATATCTGTATATGCATACATCTGTGTACCTGAATGTATGCATGTTTGCAGGTGTGACTGCTTGTATTTCTGTGGGAGAGAGTTTATGTTGAAATTAAAGAGAGATTGAAGGTATGAACAAGTAAAATCATTATATTTCCAATACGTGTATGCCTTTCAGTGATCTTCCTCAAGATCTTTGTATATTTTTCTCTGTTTTACTTGACCGCATTTTCCTCACACAAATACTTTCATACATATTATCTTTCTGTCTTGTCCATTTTCATTTCCAGACAATCTTTCCCTTTACGCTTTCAATCAGAAGTGTTTCCTCAAGACGTTAATTCTCTTTTATTCTATATATTTCACCTTTTCCTTTTTGCTCTCTATATATACTCTCTTTCATCTCCCACACGTGAACACTGTCTATCTCTCGCTTACACTTTTCCCCTCCTGATCCGTCCACAATTTTAATTGTCTTCCTCAAGAACCTTCAATTCTCTCTCTATTTTCCTTCTCGATTTACATCATTGCACTTCCTTTCAATGGTTTTTATCGCTCTATAAATCCAAATTAGCTGTGTTGTCCTGCACTTTAATATAAACACAGATATGCATACATATATACATACAATAATGCACGTATGTATCACACATACATCTATGTATATACATTTCTATGTATATGTATCTATATCTATTAATATATATATATATGTCTATATATATATATGTATATATATATGTAGGTATATATATATATACGTAAACAATACATACATATATGTATATATATATGTATGTGTGTCTATGTGTATATATATATATATATATATATATATATATATATATATATATATGTATGGATATAAATTTTCTTACTGTCTATATCTATATCTGCTTCATTTACTCCATTAGTTCTTTTTAATCTTTGAAGCTAACTCATTTCTTTTCTCCTCCTTCATTTCATCCCTTCTTTAATTCTTGTATTCTTCCTTGCTCTCTTTCATGCTCCTTCCTGCGCTGTTGTAATTTTTCTTTCCTATCTTCCACAGCTCTCCCTCTCTCTTTCTCCTCTCTCTTGCTCTATTTCTCGCTCTCTCTCTCTCTCTCTCTCTCTCTCTTCTCTCTCATTCTCCTTTTCCAGCCTCAACATTTGTTTAAATCTTTTGGCTGCGCAGATGACTATTGGTCGAAGTCTTCATGCTTCATAGCCCACTAACGATATTACTTGGTTGTTTTTGCCCAAGATATTTAACATTCGCTTTCTGACTTCAACTAACTTTAATATTGTTTTCATTAGTAGACACAAACTACTGTAATATATGAACAGAATACCTTATAAATTGTATGTGCCAAAATCAAGCAATATTACTGGCAAGGTGCTATGACAGCCGTGACACTTAACAGCCGTGCCACTTACATAAACTTTGGTCTGAGATGTTATATATTGTACAGCCTCGCCACTAGATCTTGGCTAAATATAACCCTTTCCTCTACAGACACAAACAGTGAAACTTTGGAGAAAGGTGCTCGTTACATCGACCACAGGGTTCTACTGGTGCTTATTTCATCGTCTCCGATAGGATTAAGATCAAAGATTTTTTTTCGTGGAATTTGAACACAGACCGAAAGGAGTCGGAAGAAATGTTGTTTTGCATTTTGATCTGCGTGCAATTGTTCCATAATGTACACCTGGATGAACATTTTGTCATTCACTGACGTTTTGAAAATACTTTACTATTGAACATATTGGTAATTATGCAAAAGAAACGCTCATTCAAATTGGAAAAACATTTCCAAGAAAAGATACTGAACATTGTTTGGATCCGTTATTATTCAATCTGGTGTTGGAGAGGATTCTCCATTTGATGTCGAAACTCGTCCACTTCAACACTAGACATTCTATTAACGGGTCATGAAATGTTTAGCATGTTCTTTTGAAAAATAAATCTCTTAAAAGGCTTGAGAATACCAAACGAATACATAAATTCCAAGAAAGGGAATTTTCTGTACGACTGCATTTCAAGGAATACATCTTATTCGAATTTAAAAGTAGAGCACCTCGATAAACATTTTGTTTACGTCCTCTTGACATTGAATTATTGTAACGTTGATTATCTCCCTTATTTATTCTTCTTGTTTTTTTTTTACCAGCGGCTCTTCTTTAAAGGTTCTCTGCTCAAAAGGAGAGAGACAATCGGTCTTTTTCTGTGCTTGATAAATTGGCGAATTAAATTGGTATTTCGAATAGGATACATTACAAAGCAGTAATAAACAAAATTTCTGGTTCTCTACTTGCTGAATCGTTACTACATATGATATATATATATATATATATATATATATATATATATATATATGTACTAGTAATGCATCCTGGTGTTGCCCGGGTGATATGACCTCCAAACACATTGTAATATATATATATATATATATATATATATATATATATATATATATATATATTATATTTTGTGAAATTTGATTTAGCATTTCTGAATTGAATTTTTCCCTGTAAGTTTGGAATAATATTCCCACATATTATTATTATATATACATATATATAATGTATAATATATGCATATGATATATAATGTATATATATAAATATAATATATATATCTATGTATCTATGGATATATATATATATATATAACTGAAATTGTTTGCCAACATAATGTGCCAGTCGTGGTTAGGAGGATTGCTACTGTTATTTAGCCCCTGTTGTCCTATCCAGGACTTCCACATTATGTTGGCAAATAATATTTACTCTAGAATACTGTTACTGAATGACTCTCGTTCAGAGATTTAGAAATAATTATTTTATGTGCGTGTGTGTGTTTTTGTGTGTTTATATGTGAGTGTCTATGTTTATATACATCAAATGAGCACAGAAACATAACTCAGTCGCCAGTAGTATATATATGAACAATATTTACAGATAGGTGTATACTTCAGTGTTCAGACCCCATCGTAGCACCTTGGGTAACTTTTATCTACTATCGCCTCAAGCTGACCGAACCTTTGTGAGTGGATTTGGTAGATGATCCCTTAAAGAAACCCGTCATCTATGTTTCTGCGTGTCTTTTAGACAGTGATTGTCTCCCACCCCTACTTGACAACTGGTGTTGGTGTCTTTACATCCCCTAATCTAGTGATTCGGCAAATGGGGCGATAGGATATATACTAGGTTTTCAAAAATAAGTCCTAGATCGATTTGTTCGGCTAAAACCCTTCAAGCCGGTGTGCCAGCATGACCGCAGCCAAATTCCTGAACCGAATAAAAGATGGAATTCAAACAAAAGAATTAGTTATTGGTACCTGTTTCTGACTTTAAAATGGTCGACGGCATACCACTTGCCCTAAGCTGTCTCCAGCAGGCAAAGGTTATTGAGAGATTGAAAAATTAAAAAAATTAACATATTCATTGTCTAGGTGATTTCATTAATCAATAAAAAATGACCAACGAGAATTTGTGCTGTATGGTATATTGGGTATAGTGTATTTGCCTATGATATTCATATGCATGTTTCCAGTGATGTTCAAACGTGTGGATATATTTGTTCGATTATTGCTAATAAAAACAACGTCATTTTAGTTTATGCATTATTGTATTCTCTCCTCCATTTTCATCATTCTATATAATATGCATCTGTATGTCTATCTGTATAGCTCTCTCTCTCTCTCTCTCTATCTATCTATCTATCTACCCGTTTATTTGTGATCTTCAATACTTGACCCACAGCCAACTATTTCTTTCTTGTCCCAACCTCAAATATATCAAGGTACTTGTTATTTGTGTACGTATACTGCTTCGCATGCAAATGAGTACGTATAATTCTGTATTCCAAAAGTGGTTTCTGGGAATGCCTGCCGGTTTACCTATATCTATGTTTGCTTATATGTACGTATCTGTCAATCTAATTTTCAGTCTCCTTTCGCAGAAGTTCTTAGAGATTCAAAAATAATCACTAAGTCGTTTTGAACGCAAATTGTAACAAGTGGAATTGTTTACACTCAAAGAGCCCTTCAGTTGAGAAGATTCCAGTGTGGATATCTGTATCTGCAAATATATATATGTGTGTGTGTGTGTGTCAGTTTGTGTGTGAGTGTGTGTATGTATTTGTGTGTTTGATTGTGTATGTGTGTGTATGTGTGTGTGTGTGTGTGTGTGAACATTGCCTTTATGCGATGCGTCTTGAATACTAGCTTCGAAGATATGCACCATAAGTCCAGTTGCAGCAAAATATAAAGATATCCAATGGATAGATAAGTATATAGATGTTTTCCTTCTTCTATCATGTGTATACATACACACGCACATATATACCCCCACCCCGTCCGCGCGTATATATATATGTATGAAATTATATCCATATATACATTCATATGTATGTACGTATGTATGTATGTATATATACATATGTGCGTGTGTGTACATAAATATGGTGTATTCTCCAGTCTGTAGGACGATCCGACAACGTACATATTTTTTATCCTTCATAATACTTATGCTGAATGTAACATGAGTCCCGCCAATGTTTTGCAAAGAAGCCCGTAAATGTTGCAAGGATTATGATTACGATTCAGTGCAGGCTCTATATTTGAGCCGCTCTTCTGCTTTGCCTTGCACCACTATGCCAATTGTTATCTTTATAAATTAGTTAGCTGCATGCTAGTGGATGGGCGTCAGTATCTATCAGTGTCAAGTGAATGAAAAATTATTCTCCGATACCTTATGGTATCGATTTATAATTCCAGCTTAAGACCCTGGTCGAGGGCTAAAGAAGCTTAAGTATCAGCTGACAGTATGAAATCGAGCGTTGGTGCTGATCTCCAGTTATAAGTAAATAACATTCAATATACTTAGCTTCTCCATATTTTCTGTGTAACGAAACTGCCACACAAAATTTGAGTTGACCTCATTTTATTGTAAATGTGTTTACCTAAGAAACAATTCATGGTTGACACGTTATCAAGAAGCAGACGTATAATGCTGTCGTATGGTAATTCCTTGCATGATGATGTTCCAATCGTGATGTGTACTGTGATGTCATGGTAGCCATCTATATGGATCCACGAAGGGACAATGCATAATAGAGAAACTTGCATGTAATGGCTAATATTTGTGTTCGCCTTGTTAGAAGACTGCAACTCAAACGTGAACACGTTGAACGATCATTAATTGAAGATCAATGTTTACCCATCAATTTTCAAATGAAATCAAAAATATTTTCTATTGTATAAACATTTGCCTTTGTGTGCATCCAAACGCTTGAAGAACAATTAAGCTTTTTCCTGCAACCTTTGCTTCGCAGAACCTCAGGTTTAATTCAATGATTTCTCTTTCTGCTCCGACACCAAACATTCATTTGCTGTAGCTTTTAAGGTTTTTCTAAAATCATTGTCACCTGATAATATGTTACTTCGGGACAGAATGAAAACACGTCTTTTCTGAATAGTTTAAGACAAACTGGTTTATTATATACCTTTGTTCGCACGATATATTCCTATGACTTTTCCAGTGTACAGAGTTGTAATACAATTTAATTACTTAATTGCTAGCTTAATTAATTAATATATTTATTATTATTTGAACGTTGGAACTATAGCTACTACTACAAGAGCTAATAATATGTGCACATATATGTACGTCGTGTGAATTGGAGACGTTTACACACATGCGCCTGCTCGCGCGTATATGCACGAATGAACATGTAAGAGTGTAAAATCTTGTGTACCTATGGATTTGTGTGTATCCGTATTTGTACATATGCGTATATGTACAGGTTGCTTTTAAATAACAACAATTGGGAAGGCGAAAATGATTGAAAGCGCAATACGTAGAAACATTACGAGGTAATACTGAAACGGAAGTAGTGTCATGACAATGATGAGTTTTTGCAGCGAAGAAGAATGTGTGCCATGAGAACTTTGTTGTCAGATCTAAATTAAGAAACATCATGTGGATGGATATTTATTGATTGTCTGCTATTGGAAGCAGGGAAATAGCTAATGAGAATGATTGATGCTATTGATCGATATACCTATTGCCAACATTATAATAGGAGATAATAAATCAATGACGGAAATGTTCATTGCAAAATGGAAATCAACTTTTCATAGTATGGTATTGCATAGTATAATATGATATAGAAAGGTTAAGTAGAATATGGCCCAGATGGGAAATTTGAGGAATCTTTAAAGGGTCTCCGTCGGCAACAATGGCAATAATATATTCAAAAGTGTTTGATGTCTAGTTACCATTAAATTAGCCTGTCGTGGATACAGGAAAAGGCTGACAATATTGGCTATAATACGCTGACAGAGGGTTATAGGCCAAAACGTTAGCTTCACACGTTTTGCAACAAATAACATAATAAAACGAAAAGCAATTTTCTTGGATATACTACAATATAGCATTGTGTGAAATGAGATAATAGAATTAATTTTATTCTATGTGAAAATAAAGAAAAGAAAAAGAAGACGAAAATTTTAAAATGGAAATAAATTTGCTTTGCAGGAATGCGAAATCGAGTGTTGAAACAGATTTGGGGATAATCATATTTTTGCTAACTAAGCACACGCATAATATACTTGGTCTTCACTACAGCTTTATTATTATTCTTATTTTAGTGTCCTTTCTTTTAAATCTCTCGTCACACATACTGTGACGAAATATTTTAAGATGAGTGATGAAAGGTCTTTGACAATGAACACTAAAAGAATAATAGTAATAATGACGCTGACATGAAATATGGCCATCCCCACTTATAACAATATGAAAATGAAAATAGCTCAGATTTTAAATATCTCCCTACATGAATAGCACTATATGAATTTCTCAAGGTACTTACAAAACTGAGAAAATCGAGGAACAAGAGATAATAATGGGTTTTGCAGATGCTGGTTTCAAATTTTGGTACACGATTTGTAGACACTGTCATTGGAAAATAAGCAGTGGTTCTACCTCAGGCTACCACATATTATTTTAGGAAACGATTTTATGTTGGGTTAATAATGGAACTATATAAACTGTGGAGGCCGACTGGGTGGATATGGGCGAAATATCACCACCGAGTACTGCACTATACTCTATAATGGACTCTTCTCAAATACAATCGGTTACAGAGCTTGTAAAGTGCTGGGTAAAAATCGCTAGGTACCAAATGCTGTTTTAAAGAAATAAAACTTTAAATACGAGCTAGACCGTTCACGTTACACTTTCAGATATACACGCTCGCACGTACACACACACACACACACACAGACACACACATACACAGAATGTATATGTATGTGAGCATGAACACCAACAGAAATACACGCACAATCGAATACATATGTATGTTGTAATTCATGTAATCCGACCTTCTATTTGCTAAACTGCAATTTTGCTCAAATTATACGTTATATTTTCTTCAGAATGTAACTAAGCAATATAAGTAACTAACAAATAACAATGATTGATTAACACTTTCCAAACGTTGTTACAGAATCTCCAACACAACCGTCATTTATGATATTAAAGTTTACAGAATTGAAGGACATAGTACCTAATGAATTCCCCCACGCATTTTCCAGTTTCTTCATCAAGATTTGTGTCTCATACGGCGGAATAAAATATGCTAGTTATCATAAGACTCTTCGTGCATTATAACACTAAGTTCTCTGACAGAACAATAGGTAGTAAGGGAATAGCAGAATAACGGTGTCAACTAATTCAATGTTTTCGCATAAGCGGTGCATAATTCTTTAGAGTCTGTATACACATAACTATTTCCGAACAGGGTATACAAAAAAACATATCTTGTTTTACTCTCTCCTACGTTTTTGGACTGCAGCAATGATGAGGCACGAGCGTGATAAATGTTAGTCGATAAAATCGATACCAGTAATTATTTTAACTCCAGTAATGTTCCATCAATTTCTGTCGCCGATAAACTACCACAACATAAATACACTAACAGCTGTTGTAAATCAGTGTGAGAAAATACAAAGATAGACCAGCAGTTAAACTTACATATAAACATACACAAAAGGCTTCCGAAAGGTTTCCAGTTACTAAATTCATTCAGCATTCATCGGCGCAATCATAGTTGGGGCAGATGTCAAATGACCAAATTATCTCATATGTGGGGGCTGAACTAGAAATCAGCTGCTCGTCAGAAAAGTACACTTATATAACGCTTAGATGTGTGTGTGTGTGTGTGTGTGTGTGTGTATGTGTGTGTGTGTGCATATAAATACAGGAGTTAAACATAATATACTTTAAGTTTTGTGTTCAGACAGCGCAGTAATCGTTTGGCCTTACGTATCTCTCGATACACGACCCAACAATCACGAAGATTCAATTGCCAGATAGTACCTGAACACTTCATATCCGATAATATAGCTGCATTAAAAAACAATACTGCATTTATGATAACCAGTAAGTTCTCGTGTTACAAAATGATAAAAATCTTGTCAAAATAGTTTAGTATAATAAGCGAAATACAATGAAATCTTCAATTTATACCGTATGGAAAAAAAAAATACGTCCACTTTTTTTATTGCGTCGCTAAAATTTTTTATGCGAAACATATTCCGCTCTTACTGTTTCAGATTATCTTACATATATCATAACTGTATTTTGTTATTGCCAAAAGTATGTACAACTTTCAAGCATTTCTTAATTGGACAACCACATATTATTTGTAAGTATCAACAATGCAGCAGATGAAAATATCAGATTAGTTTCTTTTTGTCAATTCCAGTCTTGATGAGTATGAGATATTACATGTCAAGTGATTTCATATGTATGACAAATTGTCTGCTTGTCATTAGTAATAGAGATTCATTTGTCACTTATATTGAAAACACGCCTCTACTCTCTGACAAACCGTCTATGAAAGAATTACTGATGGCTATATTGCAAATAACGCAGGCAATTATAGTATTTCTTTCATCCTACTTAATTTATAAAGCTGCACACAGCGGTAAATTCTTTCTCCTAAATTAATACTTACTTTCATTGTTAGTATTAGAAACTTTCTGATATTTTGTGATGCCCTATTTCTCCTCATGTTTTTAATTTCTTTTTCTTTATTTCCTTTCATGGATCTCAAAAAAATCACTATACTATCATGAATACAAATTAGTTTAAACGATTCATTTAAAGTGTGTTATTATTATTATTACTTTTTTTTGTATGTAGTCTAAAAGAAATATTTTCAAATACATTGCATCTTCACAAATAAAGTAAGATACATGTGGACTGAAATTTAATAGTGTCGAGACAGAATAATTCCGATTCATCATTCTACTACAACCGATATTTAATGACATGCCTCTGTCTACGTCTCAAATCTGCAATAACTTTCAGGCTAAATGTTATATTGTTATTGCTTTCAAATACAAGTTAAATATTAGAAGTTATGTAACCACCTAAAGTTTTCTGTTGAAATATACCTCAAAACTCTTGGCTATGAGAATAGTTTGGCAGCTAGAAAAATAGTTAATGGCATCTTCAATCTCATCATAGAATGATGGAATATTACATAGTGTTTGTCCTCACGCCATTGTTTGATATTTTAAACAGAAATTGAAGTATTTAGAAACGCTTAAATAGTTTGAAAGTTGAGTTGATTTATTTTCGGCGAGAGACAAATTAGAGAAAGAGTCTATTGAATTAATTTTTTTATATAAAATAGTGTTGTCCACACTTTCAATAATTGCGAATAAATTTCTTATGAAAATTTTGTTTTGATGCAGATAAGCAAAGCTAAGCGACGAAAATATATACATACATATATGCATACCTAAATACATGTCTACATGCATATATATATATATATATATATACTTACATACATATATACATACACACATACACACAAGCATACATGCATTGCTAAACAGTAAAGAAAGAAATGAGTATATTCCAAGCATATTCAAAAGCGAGACCAGCAACATCTTCAGAGTTGGAGAACTAGAGTGCATGTACTCTGAGAATACGATACGATTGGCACATATGCCCCAAAGCAGGCTGGTCTGCCCTACCTAGACAGAAGTTTGGCGGCGAAGCAGGCATCATATCAACAAAAATGAATGAATGGGTACATAACCCGTAAGCAAGAGGGCAACAACAGCATTGAAAGGAAGAGCATCCACTTCTGGACCTTCAATAAATGCATTACATCCCACCTGGAAGGATACGCCTTCCCTACTCAGAAACGGGAGGTAGCTACTAAATACCTGATAGACGAGAGAGATAAAGATATCACCTGACCTCCGCATCGTGAGAGAAAATGTCAAACCTGTTATACCAGTGTAGAAAATATGACCCACATCATCAGCAGATGCCCCCAAATGTCTACGAGATACTACATTCCTTGAAGCATGATATAGTTGCAAAGACTATTTACAATGCAATCCGCAGGAAGAACTGTGCTGATGTATACACCAAAGGCATATGAGAACCAACAGATATTTACACCTTTAAAATTAGGGAATACTTGTGGGAGAGTCCAATAATGGCATCACTTAGGTTCAACCGTGACAGACCTGATGTAGTTGTGTGGGACTGGGAACAAAAGCAGTGTACTGTTGCAGAAGTGAGCACTTCAGCAGATATGGGTGTACAATCAAAATCCAGGAAAAAGAGAACATTTATTGCATATTCATCCCGAACTTACAGCTCTTGCACTCTGACTATGAATTCACGCTTGTACGAATCATCATAGGTGCGTTAGATTATATACCAACAAAGTTACACAAAAACCGAGATATACAAGGCTTCACAGAAAGAGCAAAGGAAACTGGGGCGGATTCTCAAAAATCCACTCTACTAGCGGCACCGTGAAGTTCTGCAAGACATTCGAAAACTTCTCCATGTGAAATTCTTATGTGATTAGATACACACGCATGGGTGTATACCTTGACAGTTCAATCAGTAAACCAAATCAACGTAATTAAAACACCGGAAAACTCAAGAAGTCTAGTTGCTTTGTTATCGACGGGCTTGAACTCTCTAGGATTTAAATTAAAGTCACAGAAACTACACACACACACACACATATATATATATATACATGTATGTATACAATAACATACATTGTATGTCCATGTATATAAAATACGTACATCTGTATTTTTCGAAATCCAAACTTATAGTTCGTATGCACGTATGTATGTATGTATGTTTGTATGCATTTATGTATGTATGTATGTATGTATGTATTTATGTATGCATGTATGTATTTATGTATGTAAGTATGTATGAAGGCCCAGCGCCGGTGGGTTGGAGATGTAGTCCGAGTGGACGACGCACGTCCACCAGAGATGATCTTCTCTGAGATGGCTTCCGGAGCAAGAAACCCTGGAATGTCACTGAGGCGTTACAAGGACAGCCTGAAGATTTCCCTTGAGGCCTGCGGCATTTCAGCCTGTGGCTGGGAATCCATTGCCTCTGACCGCGGTGCCTGGCGCCCAGCTGTCCGAAAGCGACAAGCACGAAAAGAGAGGATCCCCGACCCTACTTGTGCTGTTACGTGCCCAACATATGGTCGCGTCTACGCGTCCGCCTTTGGGTTACGCTCCGACCTCCGGCGTGGCTGACGTGTTTGTCGAACCCCGACAGACTTCCATTATCATTATGTGCATGTGTATGTATGTATATATATGAAAGTATCTTAACACGTAATTATATATGGACATGTCAATATATGCAAGTATATGCATGAGAAGATATACATAAAACAAACCATACAAATCTGAACTCATAAATACATACAAAAATACTTCGTTGGTGTTGAAATTCCAATTCGAAACCGGCTCTTTATTGGCTAGAAAACTTGAAATAAGACTGAATAATGACTTACATACCTACGTATATATGTATGTATGTATATATGTATCATCATCATCATATAGATATATATAGGGATAGTTTCCAAAAAAAACAAAAGACGAATGCATGTGGTGTAGAAAACAAATAGATGTATTAGTATAACGCTCAGTAATAGAAAAAAATCTTTATATATATACATACACATGCACATGCGTATATATAAAAACATATATATGTAGACAGGTACATAGATAGAGAAATAGTTACATCGGTAAATATATACATATGCATATATATGTATGAATGTGTGTGTGTTTCTCTTTATCCCTCTGTGTATATATGTACGTACTGATAATAGCATTTTTAGCGGGTCGAATAAAATGCTTTGTTGTATTTTGGGAAGGTCTTAAATTTATAAGATCAAATTCAAATTTCACCGAGAGTAGTGTTGTCTTTCATGTTTTAGGGGTTAATAAAATATTATAGTCTAGACCAAGGGTCGATACAAATGACTAACACTGTCCGCTGAAAAGTGTTGGTTTATAACTTGTTCAAAAGGCATTATTATGATTAATTTCATAATCTATTTATATATATATATGTTTAATGCCCAATGTATTCTGAAAGTCATTTCTAGAAAGCTATTGACAAGAATAATGACCGCTGGTTAATTCGCAATTCGCTATGACCTATAGGCATTCTCATCCTCCAAGCAAACTACATAGCTCAATGGCTAGATGAATAGGTACAATCCAAACGCACACACACACACACACACAAACACACACACACGCACATGTATATTAGAGAAATATATCTGATTTGTTTGCTGAACTTTTTTTGAGAATCCCTTGCCCATTAACCCTGCGTGCATAAGGGGAGCACGGTTAATGTCGTTGCTCGTCAGCGTATGTTTGTCTGTCTGGTGGCAAAATGACTAGTAAACGGTTGAACGGATTTTCACCAAATTAGGCAGAAATTCTCAATAGGCAGATGGCTCCAAATCATTAAAGTTTGGTTTGATTATCGCCAACACTGGCGGAAGGGTGAATCAAAATGTTTTTTTTTTGTTAAACATTAACGCTTAATGTGATCTGGTTGGAATATGAATTCGTCTGAGAAAGCATTTATTAAATTAAATTTTAAAATTATCCTTGTATGTGCACAGGTTATGTATCACCCCGCCCAAGCACTTTTTTCATATTTAACTATGTTTTTTTTTCTCTTAAAAATATGTTGTACAATAATGTCAACATATACAGTGCGTGTGGTTATTTGCGAAAGGAAAAATGCCAAATGACCATCTCCGAAAATGACAGTATCTGTTTCAACACATGATTACCCACCATCCTCCCAAAAAAACACAAGACGAGGACGTGGTACATGTAAAATATTAGCAGACGCTCTTCTTCGGAAACAGAGGAAATTCCAATAGAAGGGAAGACGGGGGAATATATATGTATGTGTGTGTGTATATATATATATATATATATATATATATATATATATATATATATCAAAACGTAACCTATATATAGCCAAACCATCCGAGCAATAGAGTAGACACTACTGACAAGTCTGCACGTCATTGACGAAACTGTTCTAGTCCAGTCTTCCTAGCTTTGCTGATGGGTCCGTCGTCTCTTATTCCTTGCAATACAGTTGCTATTCAGCGCCTTCAATTACAAATAGTGGCGATAATTTGTTTCCTTCCTTCCTATCTATCTATCTACCTCTCTATCTCTCTCTCCATATATATATATATAAAGAAATAGGGAGAATAATTTCGATTATCTCTACGTGGTGATATGTAATACAAAAGTTATATATATATATATATATATGTAGAAAACCCACAAAGTGTTAATATATTCTAAAATTTGTTTTATAAGGGAAAGCGTATTGTGTTTGTCGACCGGTTTTGCTTACACTAATTATAGAGTTGAAATTTTTGTAATTTAGCATTTTCCTAAAATGATCATAGGTCATGTTTTGTATAGGGGCTTGTGAATGATATAAATCAACAGGTAAAAAAATCTAAAAAGCAGGTAATTGGTGATCTTTATTATTCGGGAGAGGAGAGATGATTGCTCATTTTGGGGGAGGGGATAAATAAATATACAAAAACTCAGAAGCTAAAATAGTGAGATGAAATATGTGATGTGTCTGTGAACATGTGCCTGTGAACATGATTTAAAATATATAAATGAGATCAAACTCGTTTATGCGTTCATATTTAGGTGCGTTCTGTAGTTTTCGATAAATGAATTCTCTTTATGCGTTCTTGTACATATATTTTTCCTTTGCACTGATATATGTGGAAAACTGATGTTTGTTTGGATATTGCATGCACACCTACGTGCTCACTTGAAGGAATCTGTCTTTACTGTTGTGAACGGATTTGTCCCCTATGTAGGGCGGTTCTCCGTCTAAAGCTATACTTATCTGTCCTATATAGTTACGTTCAGAAACTGAACAATGTGTAACATAAATTAGATTCTCGGAGGCACAAGCGAAGTTGTATTTAATTGCAAACCTATGTCTTTTAAATAGGTATTCCGAGCCTTCTTTTAGGCTGGGGAATGTTCCAAAGTTTAGACCTCCACATTTTTAAACATTGGTTTCGTGGTTGTTGTGTAACAGCGATTTGTGCTGCTTTTTGCATTTGATAAATTTATGTTTTCAGTATGTTCTTCATTTTTAGATTTCTGGTGTGCATAGGTAAATTTTGTACAATAGTGTTGTATGGTTCATTGTTTCTAGGCCTGTGTGTTGATATATATGGTAGTGTTTTGAGATGTGGTGTGGAGTTACACTTTGTTTCTCTTAGGGATTTAATGCTTAATTTCTTGGCACGCTTAATGCAACCGTCTATAAGTGATGGTGGATATTGTCTCCCAGTTACTGTTGCTATGAGGTCTTGAAGAGGGAGGTCCCGAGTATTTGCATTACACATTATTGTGCAAATCCTTTTTGCTAAATTAAAGGGGATATTCCTCTTGATGTGTTTCAGGTAGCTTGAGCTAAACGGAAAATAATGTTTAGCTATTTCAGGTACCAGACATTAGAAAAGACAATTTGTAACAGTTATGAGAGGAGAAATAATAATAATAATAATAATAATAATAATAAT
Source organism: Octopus sinensis (assembly GCF_006345805.1). Taxonomy (NCBI): domain Eukaryota; kingdom Metazoa; phylum Mollusca; class Cephalopoda; order Octopoda; family Octopodidae; genus Octopus; species Octopus sinensis. The sequence goes on along the minus strand of NC_043005.1, from coordinate 60,188,964 downwards.
AATAATAATAATAATAATAATAATAATAATAATAATAATAATAATAATAATAATAATAATAATAATAATAATAATAATAATAATAATAATAATAATACATATTGAGTAACATAATTTTAATGATTTCCGCGAATACGGGTGGCAAGTCCGGACCTATTTCGCCTTTATGAATAGGTCGGAGAAGAACCGAGTACACCATACTTGCAAATAAATTGATCCAGCATTCTTCGATTAAATGCAGATGAACGAAATTCTGTAATTGTTTAGATAATTGAGAAAAGCCATACACATGAAATACAAACAATATTTAAATTAATGTTAAAATATTTAATGAAAGTAGAATCACATTTTTTTGGTTTATTTATAGTAAATAAATTATTGATTATGTTATTAGGAAATGAATTAAAATATCACTTTAGTTAGTGTTAACATATTTGATGAAGTAAACACCGCATTAGTCATTTTATTTCCCTATACTGTGTCATTGGCACACTTGAACAAACACAATGAACTCGTCATGTTCCTCACCAAATCGCCAAATTCTTCATTTACGTGTTTTCGTTAAATATCGATTGGAACTTTTGTAAAAGTCGATCGCTGTACTGAATAATCAGTAGGAGCTAATTAATATTCTATACCGCTGCAAGCAATAGCAAATTACTATGGAAAACCGATAACCGATTTCGGATTCATTTAACTTCATAACAACAATTTCCTTCTCCGATGTTCTCTACCGTTTCTCGTATTTTATGGTGCGCCACATGTTTGATAATCACCACGGTGGTGATTTTTGCCCGTGTTTAATGGTAGAAATGGTATCACATAATGAAACATCTTAAATATACTTACTATTGAATCGTCAAATGTAAATAATATAAATAATATCTTTATTAATGTTAAAATAATTAATATAGGTTTTGCCTTACAGCACTCCTCACAGCGAAACTCTCATCATCTGTCTACGACTAGTTTTACAATAAATTACGCAAGGACCGTTGTTCAGAAATCCATTATAATTCTGAGGATTGCAGCCTTTTATATTGAAAGCTAAATTCACTACGCCCTTTATTTTACTAAGCAGAATAATGTGATATGTAGAATGCAGATAAAAAGACTTCAATGACGACTATAAGAAGGAAGCGTTTCTGCTAACTATTTGTGTTCCTGTTACTTTATGACAATTTAAGCTCTTGTGGTTTACTGATAACTTTCAGCCATTTTTGTTGTGATTTATGAATGACTGCATCGGTCCGCGCTGCAATTTAAACTAAACCTACGCTATTTACAATTATCTATTGAAATGCCTGCGCAAAGACATTAAACTACATCCAGTTCTATAGTTCGGACATGTGAGAGTGTAGAGTTACCTCATACACACCAGTCTTCCAATATGGACCGAGCTGGTAGTACCTGTTAAGGGCCCTAGTAATGGCCTTGATACCAAGTCTTACAGAACTCGCTAAAGGTTTGGATTCTAGACATAAGATATGCAGACCTACCACTTCTGTACACATTTTAATATCGGGCAAACCTGTTCCATGTGTAAGGTTAGAATATGACCGTATGCCTGAAGGATACTTTCACGGTAGCAGAAACCTGGCCGAGCAAATAATTAAATAAACCAACAGAAAACAATGTGAAACCAATGATTTATGTTTCCCAAGAAAGATTATGAATTTTCAGACTTTAGTAGAGAAATTCATGATTGTCAAGACCTGTATGCATGACATGTGAAGCAAGAGAGAGAGAGAGGGAGAGAGAGAGAATGAAGGAACGCGAAAGACAGAGGAATAGAAACAGAAGGAGAAGAGAAAGTGGTATAGTGAGGATGAAGAGTGCCAGGTTTATTAGTATATGTACACTTTAAAAAAAATTTAGAAATGCTTTAAAGCTTAAATCTCCTTGATGCGACATATATAATGCCCTGCTTTACGAGGTCGAATAAAATAAATTCAAGTACAGGACCAAGTAAACTGAATAGATTATATCATCGACTATAGATATGTAACTAAGTAGCAAATACACCTTGTCTCTGTTCATCATTCTGGTTAGCAATATCATATATTACTTCAACTCTCATGTTGCAACAATATAGGTCTAATAATGAACATGTGTTTTAAATATGTTCTATGAAATAATATATCGTTTAACCAATTACATGTTGTGTTTATATATATATAAGGTTAATAATGTGAAATCGTCTGTATTGAAACAGATATAGTTATATTTGTGGATGGCCGTTTTCTTTTTTTCTTTGCAAAATAACCACCCGCACTATATACTGGTTCTTCACTTTTTTACTACTACAACAACAACTACTACTAATACTACTACCACCACCACCACCACCACCACCACCACCACCACTACTACTACTACTACTACTACTACTACTACTACTGCTGCTGCTATTATTATTATTATTATTATTATTATTATTATTATTGCGTGAGAGAGCAGTGCATGCCATCGAAGTGAAACTTGGGTAAAATATACGAAGCTCAGTATACCAATCATGACTACCCGTCTGATAAGGGTACACCAGGCACATGCATCACAACCATATGTGCGCAACATGGTGATCTCATATCAAGATAAACAGCACATGAACTTGCAGGTGGGGAACAGTTAGAATTTTCTTCTGGTCGAGTAGCCCATCCCGCTCAAAAGGTCTCTGAATAAGGGTTGTTTAAAGATGTTGAACGAACCACCCATGTTTCCAGAGGTGAATTATTCAAACCCTAAAGAACCCCTGTCAACACATGGCTATGATGCTCCCCCATTACTTCTGCTTTTGATTAGAGATGCACATATTGTCAACCACTAAGGGACATGCTCAACTGGTTAAGGTCAAACAACTGACAAGCACATCTGTGTTATTGAGCAGAATATTTGCTGTAGCCCATCTTTTATACCAAGACAAAACAATGTACATGATAACACTTCCAATCAGTTAAGATCAAAGCCACAAGAGCCAGTGCCTGGTACTGCATCAGGGCAAGTATACTGCATCAGGACAATGGTACGGCATCAGTGGTTGTTGTTATTGTTATTATTAGTTTAGTGTTCTTTGTCTGAAATGTTCCATCACAAATCCTGTGGTCTCTTCAATAACTTCTTCTCCCCACCTGTTTCCTTTTGTTCTGTTTAGTCCATTCAGTGTTTCTGTGGTGTGTATTCTTATATGCGTGTGCGTTTCCATCTATATCTGTGTGTATCGGTGTAGGTGTAGGTGTGCTTGTCCATATGTAAAGTATATTTCTTGTGCGTGTACTTGGGTTTGCTTACTACACTGCTACCCTTCTCTTTTACATTTTAGTGCCTTTTTAACATTTTACTCGTTTATTTACTTATTTCTTTAATTATCTCATTCTGTCTTAAGTATTTTTGTGTCTTGTGTGTTTGTATATGGGTCTATTTATTATACGGTTTGTATTCACCTCTTTTCCTGCTCTTTATTTTGTTTAGTCGCCATCTTGCGCAGTGTAGTGGAGGGGTGATATCGTTCCATTCATGCCTTCTGTTGAGACTCAGTCTGTGTAATACTATGTGTGCGTCCTGTGTAATCTAAGCGTTGTGTCTGTTCTATGTTTTGATTATCAACACATAAAACCAACGAGTCATTTTACCGTCTGTATTGCTAGCATGACATGGATAACTCTATATTTATTGCCAGGTTTATATATCAAGTGACAGTAGTGTATCAAAGTAATTTGAGTTGTTTCTACTCTGTTCTTATGAAAGTGTAGTCCAGAAACCAAAAGACAGTTGGGGCAGTTCTTGTAGAGAATTTAATTGGCTCAGAACTCTATCTCTTCTTTTACCCATGTTTTTGTTCGAGTTATACTTCCTCTGTGTGTGTGCGTATGTCTATATATGTGCCTGTTGTTTTGTATGTATGTATATAATTATGCATGTACGCATGTATATATGTATATGGGCTTGTATCTATACGTCCATATACGTTTTATGTGTATATAAACTCTGTATATGTAAGCGGATATTATGTCATCGTACTTATAATTATTACACTTATTCAATATAGTTGAATAATTGCAATATAGTCTTGTATTTTAAATTCCACCAACTTACCTCACTCACCCATACTTCTATACACTCTTTTCAACTATCTCCAAAGACTGAAACTTCTCTGCTTCGTTTCTCTTGAAATTCATATGGAAACAATTCTGAGCACTAGGTGAATTCATTGAATATCCTTTCACTACTTTCCGCACATGCTGTAAATTATTTATCTCTCATTATCAATTCATTCACTTTCCCTGTTCCTCTTTTGTGTTTTGTTATTTTGCGTATTTCCTTTTGTTCATTTCTAAATATCATTCCTTTAACTCACCGACCTAACATACTACGCAGGTTTTCACACTTTGACTATATTACATTGTTTTTACCTTCCACATTATCCACATTCCACGCAACAACCTTTCCATATCACTCGTAACCTTACATTACGCGCTCGTACTTTTCTAAAAGCGCGTTAAGACATGTGTATGAACTTTAGGATATCTTTTTTCCACAAGGGAAGTAAACTTACTCAATTATTTGGCTTCTTGAAAATTTTTACTGACGAATGTTGCTGATTAAGACCAGCAACAGTTTCTCAGGATTCTGAATGCTATTAAATATCATATAATATTTTACACTCTAAGCTGTATATGCAATATTAATATTCGACACAAATGACTCTTTGTTGTGATAAAAATACAAAGGCCGCTTAGAGTAAATTGGAGTATTGTCTGACCAACAGAAATAATTTTTGGTCGAAGAAACGAATTTGGATCAAGAGGGAATATCACTGCTCAAATAACTTGCAGTATTTAGATACCTACTTCTAACGTAAAAAAATCAAATACTGATAAAATATGCAAGACTTTGACTTATTAATGTTAGGGTTCCATGCTTCCCTCCAACATGCGTTAAAATGCACAACTCTGTGACATATATTGAAGGCTGCAGAACTATAGAAATGATAAATTGCGATATTTACATTATACTTTGTGTTGACGAAAACCATCAGAGTCCTCAAACATTCTAAAGTGAGACTCCCAGCGTGAATTTGGGGCGTAATAAACACACTTTTCACTGAGATTAAAGGAAAAAAAATATTAAACATCAGAAAGAAATGAGAAAAAAACACTGCTTATTGGAAAGTATTTTAGTTTTAAATATAACAAAACTACACAATAGCCTAAAGGCAAATTTATACATTTACGTTTATTTAGACCATAAAAGAAAAAAATGTATATGTTGCGTGGTAATGGGCCGTTGCCGTGAAATAAACAGAAATATTTGATGAATCATTTCACTGAAATATCGTTTCTCTAGTGACTATCGTCACATATTACCAATTATATGATTTAATGCACACTATATCTACTCCAGACAGAATGGAGTCTAAATCTCAAATCTCAGTGGTTATATTTGTTGTTAAAAACAAGCTGCAGAAAATCAGTAATAAATCAAAATATTTTTATAAAATGTGTAAAAACACACATACATATTAGTGTGTACGTTTGTATTTGCGTGTGAGTGTATGTGTGTGTATGTGAGTGCGTGTGCGTGCGTGTAGGTGTGTGCGCTCGTGTGGGTGTGTGAGCGTGTATGCATATTGGTATATGTCTATAAACTTCTTTAAATACGTGTGTGTATATATATAATATACATACATATATCTAAATACGCATATCTATATATATATATATATGTGACTGTGTGTGTGTGTGAGTATGTGTTAGTGTGCCTATATGCCTGCGTGTGATTCACGTGTATGCATATATTTATATAGGCGTGTGTGTATAAGTATATATAAAAGTCTACAAAATAATTAGATGTAGGGTTGTCTCTACGTATATACCTATATTCGTTTCTATCTCTCTCTCTCTCCCTCTATCTCTGTCACTTTATATTCCTTTATATATTTACAGAGACACACATCTCTATGTATGTACGTGAATATATGCGTGTGTATGAGCGTGCGTGCGTGTGTCTGTGTCTGTGTACGTTTGTGTAGATTGGTGTATGTACCTGTGAGTATAAGGAAATTATACTCACATATATATCTGTTTACACATAGCAGGAACGCCAGAAAACGACATGCTGTCAAAACAGATATCTGTTTATATTTACAAACTATATTCAGAGACCAAAAGCCCTATTGACTGACATTCTACGATGCACTAATATAAGTAGACGAATTGTCAAGTTATACACACATATACACACACACATACATACGTATGTATGTATGCATGGATGGATGGATAGATGTATGTACATGTATAAGTATATACGAGATAAGGCAATATGTAGCCTAACATCACAAAATATCGATTTCACGCATATACATGAAAATAATATACGCAATTTAGAAGAATGTGTCGGGAATATGATTTCATTCCTCCACTTGCAAACAGAGGCGTCGTCACCATTATATATATATATATGTATATATATATATATATGTGTGTGTGTGTGTATGTATATATGTATATATATATATGTATATATGTATATGTATATGTATATATGTATATATATATATATATATATATCTATATGTATATATGTATATATGTATGTATATATATGTATATTCACGTATATGTATACATATATATATACGTATTCATATATATATATGCATGTGTATATATATACATATATGTATATATATGTATATATATATACATACATATGTATATATATATATGTCTATATATACATATATATATATTTGTATATATGTATGTATATATGTATGTATATATATATATATATATATATATATATATATATATATATATATAACAGAAATTCGTTGTTACCCAGATCATAAACCCCAACGACAACAACGAAATAATCATGAAATGTCAATTTTGGGTGGAAACCTTATTATACTAGGATAACTAACTGGAGGATGTGTCACCACGAACAAACTTATTTCATCTTAGCTGAATTGATAAAATTATTTTTATATAAAATACATAAAACGTGTAATGAAACAAACGGTATTATGTATCATAATATGGAACCAAATATAATGTAATGTCTGACAAGGAAAACGCAATAACATAAATATACATACATACATATGTGTGTGTGTGTGTGTGTATGTATATTTATGTTATTGTAATTTCCTTGTCAGTCATTACATTATATTTGATTCCATATTATGATACCTAATACGTTTTGTTTCATTACACGTTGTATGAATTTTATAGAAATAATTTTATCAATAGAGGTAAGATGAAATAAGTTTGTTCGTGGTGACACATCCTGCAGTTAGTTATTCTAGTATAATAAGGTTTTCACCCAAAGTGAAATATGATCTGGGTAACAGGAATTTATGTTTTATATATATATATATATATATATATATATATATATATATATATATCATACTGACAACGTTTCTGTGTGCATGTGGATGAAATCATATATATATGTATATGTGTGTGTATGTGTCTGTGTGTGTGTGTGTGTGTGTGTGTGTGTGTGTGAAATGTTGAAAAATGACACGAGTTGGTATGTATAAGGAAAATATGAAAAAGTACAAAATGCTAAATTAATTTCGTTATGAAATACATTTTGTAATGGTTAGTGCCGGTTTCTGCCATTTTAACTTTTTCAACTAAGAGTGAAACAAAGCTGCATATTAATTCAGAAGAAAAAAATGATTAAATTGGAGAAAAGATTGCCCTCTTCCTTTCCTAACGAAGTCATGTGGCACCTAGAAATCTCTCTTTATCGTAAATTCCTAGATAGAATCGGAAGCTTGTTCTCCCTTTACATGGAAAATAGCTGGAATAGATATCTAGACGACTGCTTTATTCTTTGTTATTAAAGTAAAGAGAGACTTCAAGAATTTCAAGCATTCCTAAATGGACTTGACATAAACATTCAATTTACATTGGAATATAGCAAACAACTTCTATCTCTCGACATCCTTAAGACATCCAACAGCAAAATAAAACTAGAGACACATACTATAAACCCATGGACTCCAAGCAATGTCTACCGTTCAACTCTTGCCACTCCATACTCGCTAGAATGAATGTCACATTCTACCTAGCCAAAAAGATTAGCACTATAGCATCTGATACAAGCACCAGGGACAAACGACTACATGAGGTGAAGGATATACACGTCAAAAGGAACACCTACTATCCCTAATTGATATGTAACTAACTCGACATCCACGAACTCAGACATCCCAAACTAATGAATGAATTTCAATTAAAACCACCACCACGCATATCTACACACAACCCCCTAAACAATGAAGCTTCGACACCATCTTCCAGAACATTCCTTTACTAAAAAGGGACCATAATTAATCAAATCCTTCTAACGCACACCGTCATAAAGAGCAAATGTCATCCCAAGTCAATCAAAAGTATTCTAACACAACCCAAAGTACAATCGTCGACAACATCGAAACCGACATTAAAAAAAAATGCGGATGACTTAACTGTTGTATGTGAGTCAACCTAATTGAGAGATCGGAGTTCTCTTTCAAACAGGGTCAAAGTTTTACAGTGAAAAACGACTTACCATGTGCTTCAGTAAACTTGATGTACGTATTAACTTGCTCAGGGTTTCGAGTCCAATACATTGGTCAAACTATAAACAGTCCGCGTCAGAGGATAACCGTACATTGATCCCAGATTAAAATACGAGAATACAGGAAAATAGCATTAAGCGAACTCATCATCATTTGCGTCACTAATGAAAAGCATAACCTTAGAATTTTAGAAATTTTCCCATATATAAATTTAGGGACAATGTAACCTATAATCAGCAAAGAAATCATATTTTATCGCAAATTATAAGCCTATTTATGAATGCTTCCACCACAGATGATACTACTATTTTTAGAACAGCCGCTACCCACGAATCTATTCAGAACAGTCCCTACTACTACTGCTGCTACGACCACAACTGGCCACTTGAACATTAAAATAAATTCCATGGACAACTTCTACTACAGGATAATGCCACTCCCGTCTTTCTTCTCCTCCTCCTTCTTCCCCTTCTTCTTCTTCTTCTTCTTCTTCTTCTTCTTCGTCTTCTTCTTCTTCTTCTCCTTCTTCTTCTCCTCCTCCTCCTCCTCATCCTCCTTCTTCTTCTTCTTCTTCTCTCCCCTCCTCCTTCTTCTTCTTCTTCTTCTTCTTCTCCTCCTCCTCCTCCTCCTTCTTCTTCTTCTTCTTCTTCTTCTTCTTCTTCTTCTTCTTGTGAGAGAGGGTTATATGTTTGTTTTCGCGAGTAACTATATGCACGGTAAGTTCTTACTTTTGCCGTGTATTACAATGTTTGAACACTAACCAATGGCCAAATAAAATATGTCCACATGAAATTTATATTGATTTAAAAAAAGAAAATTGCTTGTTATATTCAGAGATTGTACATTCTCACTTCATCTAAACTCTTATATATTCCTCTTTTATGGTACGTAAATGCTGCAGGTCACATTACATTATAGTAATGCATAACAATAAAAGAAAATTTCTCTTGTAAATCATCTCTGTATTTATTGTGAGTATAATATACTGAAAGTTAGAATCTGATCTATTAACCCACTTTCGCAAACCTGAAGTTCTTGGTTTCTAATCATGAAGCTATATATTCTAATTAAATTTGCATTTTGGGGTTCATAGTCGTTCTGGTTTCCTGCTTATGATTACATCCTTTGCCAAAATCACTGTGTTAGAAATAATAATATAATTTTCCGTTCCTAACTTTGCGTCGAAATACATTTAATTCACTTAGACACCATACCAATTTAATACATATGCATACACACAGACACACACACATATACGTATATTCGCATATGCACACATTCACACACACGCACACACGCACACACACATATGTGTATGTATGTATGCATGTATATATATATATATATATATATATATATATATATATATATATATATATATATATATATATTTATAAATATTGTGACGCTAGTAAACTGTAGCTAGAACTCAATAAACATACGCTCCAGTACGTACTAAAGCATATTTTTTTTTAGCTTTAGAATCAGCTCAGAGCTGCGGCCATGCTGATGCACCGTCGTTAAATATGTATATATGCGTATATAAGTAATATATATATATATATATATATATATATATATATATATATATATATATATATATATATATATATATATGTATATATATGTATGTATGTATGTATGTATGTATGTATGTATGTATATATGTATGTATGTGTGTGTGGTGGAGGATGTACATATGCTATATAAAATTGTACTTTCTACATGTTGTTTCTGATAATGATAGTTCTGGATAGTGAAGTAGCAGTCTAGTGAAATCCTACTTTCTGAAGCATTTCACATATGGTTCAGGAAATAATGTATTGTCTAATCTACCTATCTATGAAATCATACAGAAATATAAATAAGCATATATAAGACATGCTTATATACGTGTGCACGCGTGTGTGAAGTTGTGTGTGTATGTCTGCATACGAGTTTTTTTTAGTTACTGTATGTGTGAATGTATGTGTATATGCGATCACGGGTGTAAGTGTTTCTTTTTATAATAAAATTACAAATCTTTATTGCATATACATCGAATCGCAGAACATTGTTTGCATTCTGCTATTCTTCTCAAGGTAATTCAGAATGGACAACACAGAAACGTATATAAAATCAGTATCCAGACTTCTGGAAGTTGCTTAGGACAAGAAAATGCAAATGTCTGTGAAATAAGCAATATTTGGGATATTGAAGCAACGCTCAAATATTATGCCATGATCTAACTTCATCAAAAGTTTCAATCTTCTGATTCATGGTCCTTGAAGCAATACATGCAGTGTATGTAATCCGTACGTGTAAGGAATTGTTCCCGATATGAAGGAATTAAGGGATATTATATATGTACATAATATCGTGGGTTTGTTGCTACTTTCATTACATTCTATAAACTGGAATTTTTCTGATGAATTATTGCAAAGTATTGTTACGCGATATAAAATGTAGAACAAAACTGCTTAGTCATGGCTATCACAGATAGTATGAAACAATGAACGTAGTTCTCTTTTTCTCTGCACAAATATTAACTTATATGACGGAATGCAATATAATAAAACTTTGCATTGTAAATATGCACTTCGAGCAACAGTGATTAATCTAATTGTAATAGATGTATTCTTGCTGATGTTTTTGACTTGTTGAAGTCAGATTCTCAGTATTTATTGACCACATGCTGTAAAGCATCTAATGAAACTAGTAGACACTATGATAGCCTTCAAACCAAATAATCTTACATAGCATGAAAGATTGGGCTTGTACATTTACTGTTTTTCGATGAAGAGCAACAGAATTACTTCGGCTGATATCTTCAATGGCATACAAAAGAAACATCATATTTGAAATGGTGTCACAATCATAAAATATATAAATTATATATTATCGATTAAAGTTGGTTGAGAAAAGTATAATACCTCACATATGTTTTCTTGGAATAAGATGTAAGACCTGGGCATCCTTATATAAATTCACTTTCCAGATATATAAGGTCTTAAAAATTTATTGACGTTTATTTCTGCGAATGTCATTAATTCAGACAATAATTACAAGGGAAAAATTCAAGCTCTTTATTTTTAAACATATCATTAAAACATTAAAAACAACTTTTTTTCTTCGCTTGATATACAGTTTGAGTAGAAATTGATTATGTGAATGGAAATAATTAACATTTAATTATTAGCATATTTTTATCTGTAAAGTAAGCAATAAAACTTCATATTTCTTGACACATTTATACAGACATACATGAAGTTACACGCATATACACATACAGGAATGCCAGAAATGCAGAGATATGTATACACACAAATATACAAAATATGTGTGCATATATATATATATATATATATATATATATATATATATATATATATATATATATATATATATATGTGGTGTGTGTGTGTGTGTGTGTTTGTGTGTGTGTGTGTGAGTGTATGTGTGTGTGTTAGAATGCGTGTATTTACGTATATGTATATATATATATACTCATATGTATGTGTATATATATATATATATATATATATATATATATATATTTATTTATATTTATATATACACAGAGACAAATATAGGAAGTGATGTGATGAATAAGTTAGAGAATAAAGTAAATCAATGTCCACTAATTCACACAAGAGTGTAAATAATTACGTATTTATAGTTAATTGTTTCACATTTTTATTGCTCTTGCAACGTGACAAGGCAAAACCTATGAATTTTAATTTTCTTGGATTGGAGTGGGAAATAAACAAAGAGTTAATTATGGCTTGTTGCTGTCTTGCTACGAAACTATAAATAGAGTAGCTTCTCAGAATTTAATTACGGTTCTTCTACGGGAGAACTACATATATCTGTAAATCTAGCAGTAAAGAACATTACTCTCCATATGGTACCTTACATTTTGTGCGTAAAAACTATGGAGTCATCTTCAAACTAGAATAAAACTGAATAACTGGAACATTCAGCTCTACTTTCTAATGAGTTACACCATGTTTTTAAAGACAGAAAACGAGGGAGGTTGATGTAGTGTGTTTATGAAACGGTTCGTAGATTCAGTCTCCCAATACCGTACATCCACTTCATTAACTTCGCGTGATAGAAAATGCAAATTTGATGATTAACCAAGAAAGTTTTGTTCTAATGTACATTGATTACAGACACTACACGAACGCGACTTTTTTCAGAAGTGATACATTTTTCAGCATAGGAAATTAGGAATTTCTTATTATAATTTCATAGACTTTGATAAATTATGCTCTGTTGTGTATGAAAAAAAGTGATTTTTATTGTCATAGTAAATGTCGATACTTGTTTCAATTTTATAGTTAAATATATAGATTTTCAACATATCGAACAATTTCATTACAAAAATTTTGCGTGCAATTTATTTGAGAGGTGTTCTTTTCAATATAATGATTTTGAAAATTATAGCTTTGCTATTTATATGCAGTGGTGTAATTTATGTGCATTGGTGCAATTATCCTCTCTCGTTTCATCCAGGCTGAGCAATTACGCAAAAATCATGTGAAGTTTATTAGTTTTCTTCTGTATTTAGTCAAACAAATCGATTCATTTAGATTTAAATTAGATTTTTCATATGGAGCATGATAAATTTTACGCTGAAAATGTCCACAAATTGAAGAATCAGGAAAATGATTGATATACAGGATGGAATTCTCACGATCTAAATCTCTGGAGCTTTTTTTTTACTTGTATCTATTCTATTTGGGGCAAAAATTCTATTTGGGTCAAATGTAGCGAGAAAAATGAGAATGTAATAGGCAGTCTTCCTACGAGTGGAAATATCAACGTTTCCTTAGAAGTCATCTATTCATACACATTCGCACGACAGCTCCTCTTTTACGTATGCCATTGCTTATACTGTAATCAGAGTGCTTACAATGTATTTCAAGTGTTGCTACCAAAAGCAACAGCAATATCCCAAAACGAAAAGAAGAAAAAGAAGGTACCTTCAAGCGATGCGTCGCCTTGAAAGATATAGGTATGCATGATTTCTATCTCTTTGTATGTTTGCATGTGTCTCCATCCATCCATCCATCCATCCATCTATCTATCTATATATATTTCTATCTGTCTATCTACCTATCAATCTACACAAACACACATACAATCAATGTACACAGACACACAAATATAATATATATATATATATATATATAAAGTTAATCCAAATAAGAAAACACAAAAGCAAAGAAACACAACAACGCGAGGACGTGGAACAAATAAAGTATTATTGGACGTTCAGGAAAGAAGGGAAGAAATATATATATATAAAGGGAAAGTTTACGATAATAATATTATATTATATATGTAATGGAAAAATAATTAAGAGTCAATTATCTATTCACTCACGACAAATGGCCAGACGCAAACCTAGAAGTACGTATTCTGCTATACAACTGGATAGCACAGGGTGAAATCTGAAGGTGGGCGAGCTTTATACAGTTGTACACTACTACGTTCTTAACAGAATATACAATAGAAATTAGTGTGAAGTTAGCAACATAAAGAAGGTGGAATGGAACAGTGTATTCAGAAATAACAATAGTCCATTAATAAGAAACAGAAAAGAGCTCACCAGAAGAAGTCTACACATTTCAGAGGTAAATAAAAGAACTCTAAAATCTCTTCAAAGACCTGTTTATTCATTCCATAAATGTTATTGGCTTTTTAGATAAAGTTCTTGCATTTCCGTTGTATTCAACGGTTTTGGTTGTTATTTTCAATTATTCTGACTTCTTTGACTACTGCTTCTTCCGCTCTAAGTAAGTTGGTTTGCTGAGCTCGCCTACGCGGTCTTCTGAGCTATGGGACACATACTATTGCCTTGCACTTGGTATCGGCAGGATGTGCGTGGTATAACAATCTCTCTCTCTCTCTCTCTCTCTCTCTCTCTCTCTCTCTCTGTATATATATATATATATATATATATATATACATAATACATATGTTTATAACAAATACCTGAATATGATACATTCTTTTCAAGGATGGCACAGAGGTACATTTACATCCAGTTGACAAAAGACTTCGGTGATATGAATAGAGTAATGATATACTATATTCATGCAACACTACGAGGATTGAAAATGAAATATGGAGGTTTTTCATCAATTACACTGGAAAACAAAGATTGTGCTACTGGGGGACAAGCATGTGTTTTACACTAAATCGAGGATTCTGATTCCGGATCCGCACTGAGAATTGTTTAAATACTTCAGGATTTTAAGTTATACGCATGCGCAATATTATAACAACACTTTCGGCTAGATATAAGCCGTATTATAAAATTTGCTAAAATGAAATCGTTCTTAATTGAAAATTAAAGAAATAACAGAAATAACAAGAAATAATGAAACAGTTTATTATTTAGTTTAGCAAAAGATGGCACTGATGTATTGAATGCAATGCCAAATACGTCAGTTTGTTCTTGGTAACTCTCAGCGTCGTTTGCGCTGCCGTCACGTGTGGTATGTATATCTCTCCCTTTGCGTGATTATTGTTTTAACTGTGTTCATCGTGTTAAATCATCAATAGAAGAGGCCGTGTGAATCACCCTGACAATTCTTGTTGTCTGGAAAATTTTCTCCGTATGACAAGCTGAAGAACATTGCCACTAAATTAAAAACTTCCTATAAATATTATTTCGGGTGTATAGTTGGGGTCCAAGACAAGAGGTGGGTGCCTCATAAATCTTGCACTGTGTGTTACTCAGGGCTTACACAGTGGCTGAACGGAAAACGGAAGCACATGTCTTCTGCTGTACTAATGGTATGGCGTGAGCCAGCCTATCATGTCTCTGATTGTTACTTTTGCATGACTTTGCATGTGTTCTCAAAGAAGACCAAAGCAAAAATTGTGTATGCAAATTGTAAGCCAGCCCTAAAACTGGTCCCACATGACTTCGAGAACCCTGTCTCAGTTCCCCTCTCACATGCTTCATTTGAAAAATTAAAGCAGGCATTTTCATTGGACCTGAGATCAGAGAATTGATATATGTTAATAAATTCAGAGGTAAATTGAATACAGTTGAGCTGACGGTATGGAATCCATTCGTATTAGTTGTACAGAACTTTCTTGGAAATCATAGGGCTGAAAACTATGCTGATTTAATAAACAACATGCTAACAGGGTAGGAAAGAATGAGATGCCGAATGTCCCTTAAAATGCACTTCTTGCATTCTCTTCTCGATTTTTTCCAACGAATCTTGGTGCCCTTAGTGATGAGCATAGTGAGAGGTTCCATTAGGACATATCTGAGGTGGAAACGAGGTATCAAGCCCGAATCAATCCACACATGATGGGTGACTACTGCTGGTTTCTACAACGGGAGACCAGCACGACGCATAAGCGCAAGAGCAAGTGTCTCAAACATTTCTGAATTGAGCATATCAAAAATAGAATGAGTGTTCCCTTAACATAAACATACAACGCACAATTATATTATAATAATATTTATCTAGAACATAAATTCCCTATATAAAGTACTAATATACTATTATGATAATTATTTGCCTTGAACGTAACTATTCTTGATTCTAATAACGCATTAATATATAATTATATGCATAATTCAAAATTCCGACGGGCTGCAGCAATTCTGAGTTCAGATTCGTAATCATCGTACTCGATTTAATTTAGTACAGCACCATTTGTCTGGATAGCAGACAATAAAACTTTTGTTGTTTTATAATAATTATCATATCTCCTGAACTCACAATTTATGGATGAAATGTTTTAAATTTGATCCTATGCAGTATCAAGTCCCAGTATTTTACGATGAAACTCTGTCGAGGTAATTTTGTCTGACTTTAAGTAGATTCTATAATTGTGTACCAGTTAATTAATGGAACCGATCGAATTGGCTGATACTTGTGCCCGTCAGGTTTCGTCATTCAGAATTCTATAGCTTAGAATTATGAATTAATTCTCTTTACGCTGCCTCTGTTTTAAGACAGATGACGGTGTAAACTTCACCGGACAAATTATTCATTTGAAAAGAAGCATACCTGAGTATAATGAGACATGAGAGAAACGATAAATGTCTCGAAGAGTAGATCCATTAATTAAAGGTATATATAGAACGTACGTGATTGTAGCCGGTGCATGCGGAAGCTTCACTCCTTTCAAACAACATAAGACATAATATATGAATCATGATAGGTGCCTGCAATGCTGATGTTAGTGATTAAGTTCTGTCAATTAGTACATAAATGTATTCATCTAAGGTAACAGTGATAAACCAAATAAATTGATAGATGGACTTCTGCAAATCAGAATATTGACAAAGGTTAATTATGTTGTCTCACATTCACATAAACGAATATTGATGTCCTTTTTGTTAGACTGTCCGGTTAGTAAATCGCTTGAAGTAATATAATAAATGTAAATATGACAAAACATTTCGTTTCTATGTTTGTATTTGTTTCAAGTTATATATATCGGTCTAATGAACAATTTTGTGGGATATTAATTTAATACTAGTTATATCAGTTTGTACATTACGGTCTACTAACACACGAAAGTCAGAGTCGACCCTTGATCAATTTGAATACTGACTTGGGAGTGAACACTACATAATGTAGGTGCATGAAGATGCAAGGCGGCTAAGTGGTAAGAATGTTGTAACCTATCCACATGGTTACAAATTCAATCTTAATGTGTAGCATTTTGGCAAGTGTTTTCTACTATATCTTCGAGCCGACCAAAGCTTTGTGAGTACATTTGGTAAATGGAAACTGAAGGAAGTCTGCCGTATCTATCTATCTATCTATCTATCTATCTATCTATCTATCTATCTATCTATCTATCTATCTATCTATCTATCTATCTATCTATATATATCTATCTATATATCTATCTATCTATCTATCTATCTATCTAAGTACCAGTTACGCACTGGGGTCGATGTAATCGACTTAACCCGTTTGTCTATCCTTGTTTGTCCCCTCTGTGTTTAGCCCCTTGTGGGTAATAAAGAAATCTCTCTCTCTCTCTCTCTCTCTCTCTCTCTCTGTATATATACGTTCGCATATATATATATATATGTGTGTGTATGTATGTATGAATGTATGTATGTACGTATGAATATATATGTACATATGTATAGATATATATATATATATATATATATATATATATATATATATATATATATATATATATATATATGCATATGTGTATGTATATAGATATTTTCTAATTAAAGATGAGAAGTCAGACATGCTCGACAATTTAGAAAGTTACAATATAAATCGAGCTAAAAGGTGTAATTCTAATATATTTAATGCATCTCTCATTATAAATATTCTATGCTGAAACAATGAAAACATTATCCAAGATCGAAACAATACCAAACATTTCAAAATTATAGACACACTAATAATATTAGAAATATAATAGACATTTATTTTCGACATATTATGCAAATCTATAAAAATATATGACAAATATATATACGAGGGGCGTTCAATAAGTAATGCCCCTGACCCACTACCCATAGCAGTAGAGCAACGAAACTTGGCCCAGTTATTAGTCTTTTTCTACA
The DNA here is from genome assembly GCF_006345805.1 of Octopus sinensis. Lineage (NCBI taxonomy): Eukaryota > Metazoa > Mollusca > Cephalopoda > Octopoda > Octopodidae > Octopus > Octopus sinensis. The sequence goes on along the minus strand of NC_043005.1, from coordinate 60,170,818 downwards.
TAGGAACCACCCAGTGTTACGCATTTCTCCCATTGTTTGATGCGGCTCTGCAGACCGTTTTTGTAGAAGACCCCAGCTTGGTCCTCCAACCTGAACGTGACTTCAGAAATCAAGGCTGCATCATCTGGGAAACGCTTTCCTTTCAAAAACAACTTCATGACTGGGAAGAGGTGAAAATCAGAGGGTGCAAGGTCAGGAAAGTAGGGGGATGAGGGAGGAGTTCATAGCCATACGCCTGTGCTTCTGATCTGGCGACAAGCGAGTTGTGGACCGGAGCGTTGTCCTGCAGGAGGAGGATGCCTTTGCTGATCTTGCCCCGCCTCTTGATTTTGATAACTTCTCTTAATTTCCTCAAAAGTGAAGCATAATAGGCTCCTGCAATTGTGGTACCCTTTGCCAGGAAATATGTCATCACTACTCCGTCCTGGTCCCAGAAGACTGTGAGCATGACCTTGCCAGAGGAGGGCTGCACCCTTGCCTTCTTTGGAGGGGGTGAGTCACGGTGCTTCCACTGCATTGACTGGGATTTGGTCTCTGGATCATTGTGATGGATCCAGGTTTCATCCTGTGTAATCAGTCTTTTGAAAAATGTTGACTCATCTTCTTGGCACATCTCCAAATTCACCCTCGAGCACTCGACGCGTTCTTGCTTCTGGAAAGGCGTGAGCAACCTGGGAATTCATCTGGCAGACACCTTTTGCATATGCAAATGGTCATGAATGATAGTTTCCACAGACCCGGTACTAATCTTGACCTCATGGGCTATTTGGCGAAGAATTATGCGTCGATCTTCCAAAATGGCAGCCTCAACTTGATGGACAGATGCCTCATCAATGGCAGAAGGGGGCGACCAGATCTGCGAGCTGTTTCCACAGAGTTCCGACCATGTTTGAATTCACGATGCCAGCGTTTTACAAGGTCATATGATGGGGCATCATCACCATGAGTTACTTTCATTTCATCAAAAGTCTCCCGTGGTGTGCGTCCTTTCAAATACAAAAACCGGATCACTGCTCGACACTCAACAGGCTCCATCTCACACTTGACTCGGTTCAAACACCTGTAAATCAGAAACCACAATTAATTCAGAGCTGCAATTTGCCACTTAATCTATAGAGACATAAATAATTGCACAGGCAAAATTTCAGCTAGATCAAACAAGTGCAAGTGGGTCAGAGACATTACTTATTGAACGTCCCTCGTATAAACATATTAAAAGATGCAGCCCTACTTACTAATTAACCTTACATTAACAAATGCTGTTAAAACAGATTATAAGGTGTCCAGGTATAGTATATAAAGAAATAAAGAAATAATTCAAAGATTAAACGTCGCTTTTTCGTTGCTTTTTGAAGGTAAATATCAAATAAGTACGTATTACATGGAAAAATGCGAGCATGAATAGTCATATTCTTAAGATTATAAACCTGGAAAAATACAGGACAAGTTATTACACCTGTAAAAGTAGAGGACTAGCTATTTTACTAAAGTAAAGAATAAGAAATATTTTACTTAAAATATTACAGCTAAGAATACCAGTTCTTCTAATTCATCACTCTTAACAGTTCTCATCTTTTAAATTTATTATATAAAACTGTTCAGCTTGTTTGTAAGTTTGTCTAATTAGTCACTTATTTTCAGTATTTAAGGTAGTAAATTAGCCAAAATCTACTTAAATAGGAATAGCGTGATTTGTAAACTACAATGGATTAATTTTTAATAATAAAATTCTAATTTTAGCTGGAATATTTTAAGTAAAAAGTTTTTTATCCTTTACTTTACCAGAAGCAATAGATTGTCCTATACCTTTACATGGGTAATAACTTGTCCTGTACATTTCCAAGTTTATAATCTTAAGAATATGACTTTTCATGCTCGTATGTTTCCTTGTAATCCATTATTTTCCCAGGCATTGCTGTTATAAGATAATTAATAATGAGTCAATCATCCGAAACTCGGGGTTTTAACATAGCTACCGAATAATTGTCACATATTATATTTACAGATATTTAAATATATATATATATATATAAATTTAAAATTGTATTTCTATATGACATACTATGCTGATGAGATTGCAGATATACATATGTGTGGATATTAACAATCGAAACTCATCGGTACATAGGTAATCATTTTTATTTCGTATATTTTCATTTGTCTTGCTTATTTTTAATACTTTGGTTTGTGCTGAGTTTTTTTTATTTGAGAACATATTCTTTGTGGAAAATAGCGATTCGACGTCTATATCTAGCATGTTGACCGTCCACTTTTAGTGGTCAGTCCTTTAAATTTTGTATATATATATATATATACGTGTGTGTGTGTATATGTAAAAAAATACAAACTGGGACAAGAACGCAAAACATTAGAAGACGATACAAAAAACACGGACGGGACATTCGAAGCCTTCAATCTTCAGTCAAGAACCGGATCATTCTCGAAATTTCATATATATATATATATATTCATATATATAGTCTAGCGTTTCAGGCTCTAAAATGAAGCACTCTGGTATATTCCTTCGACTAGACCTTTCCAGATGGGATCCCAGCAAGGAGAGAAATTTGTAAATCGGAAAAATTAGTGTTTGGTCGTAATGTTGTTGAAGTAACAGTAAACGGAAAGTCGTACTTCAAATTAAAGCATGTATATAAAGTAGGTACTAAATATATTTACATATTTGTATGTAATCATGTACCGAATACGAAATGAGAAAAATATTGAATATTACAGTAAAATAATAGTGTGTTTGGTATATTCTTGTCGACGGAATTTGTTGTATTCCATGTTTTGTAGCTATAAGACACACATTCTCACTCTCATGCACGCAGGCACGCAAACGCACAAACTACACAAATACACAAACAACAACACGCATACAGCAAGTAGGGAGAAATTTATTGTGTATATTTGTGAGTGTGTTGTGTGTGTTCGCGCGCATGTATGTATGCATGTATGTATATACACCTGTATGAAAGACTAGAATACTGAAATAATATATTTTCGCAAAACGCTTATATTCAGTTACTGTAATAATTCGGCGAGCAGGCAGATGTTAGCACTCCGGGCAAAATGCTTAGCGGTATTTCGTCTGCCGTTACGTTCTCAGTTCAAATACCGATGGGGTCGACTTTGCCTTTCATCCTTTCGGGGTCGATTCAATAAGTACCACTTACGCACTGGGGTCGATATAATCGACTTAATCTGTTTGTCTGTCCTTGTTTCTCCTGTCTGCGTTTAGCCCCTTGTGGGTAGTAAAGAAATAGGTACTTCGTCTGCTGTTAGGTTTTAAGTTCAAGTCCTTCCGAGGTCAACTTTGCCTTTCATCCTTTCGGAGTCGATTAAATAAGTACCAGTTACGCACTCGGGTCGATGTAATCGACTTCATTCCTTTGCCTGTTCTTGTTTGTCGTCTCTATTTTTATCCCCCTGTGGGTAATAAATAAATAAATATTCTACGAGGATATATATTTTTATTTTTTAATTTTCTTTTCAAAATAAACACACGCACTATACACTCGTTCTTCACTCCTCAGCTTTATAGAAATAAAGCTGAAGTGATCATCCTGAAATATAAACATTATGTGTTTCAAAACATGATATCACTTCAGGAATCGTGCAAAGCAAATACATAAACATAACTTATATTTAGCGTTTTCAAATAAAAGGAGAAAAATAATACGTAACGAAAAGATACTGAATGATGTATATAATTTATTTACAATGGAAAGTGCTTGATTCATTGGGAATAGTCAATCAATTAATGTTTAGCAGCTTAATGCAACTAGTTCCATTCCCCCATTCTTTCTAATTCTCTTGTTTCAAATTATCTTTAATATTGTATTTGCGTTAATTATGAGCATTAATTAAAACAGAAAGTGGGTCGAGCTGGCAGAATCGTTACCATGCTTGGCAATATTCTCAGTGACATTTCCTCTGTGTTTGCGTTCCGAGTTCAGTTTCCGCTGTTAGTGACTGTACCATTCATCCTTTCGGAGCCGATAAAATAAGAACAGCTCGCGCACTGAGGGCGATGTAATCGAATTTCCTCTTCCCTTGAAAATGCTGTTGTTGTGCCAAACATTGAAGTCAATATTTAACGCCAGCCAACCATATCTATCTATATACAGAGTGAGAGAGAGACATACACACATACACATACTGAGAGGGACAGGCACACAGACAGACAGATTGTCAGACAGGTAGATAGACAGACAGACAGGTAGATAGATGTAATTTATGATGCCGCTAACCATCGATAAAATGTGGCAGCATCACTACAAAAGCACGACCTGTAGCTATAACTATTTGTACAAATAAGCTTTACTACTCGTTGAGAAAACCGGTTACAGTTATATCATGTACCTCGCTTAATTCCAATAGCTGTTGAATTCTTTCCTTACATTATATACCGCATTCTTTTACGTATATATGGTGGAAGTCAACTGGTGACCGACTAAGACCGTTTCCTAAACTCAGTAACTTCATGCAAACATTGCGAGAGTCCACAATTTGCGGTGAGTGAATGAATTTGTTTTGAGTGGATACAGATGCTTAACTAATTAAAAGTGAATTTGCTTCTGTTGTTTTGGGAAGATGGGATAGGTAGTCGATGCTATCCTGAATGAAACTAGATATGTAGGTACATAGTGGTTTCAAAACAAGTTCAATACAATTGCTTAGATGGTGGGTAGGGCAAGCTGGACCAGCTATATATTATGTTATTATAAGAGTGAAAATCAAACAATGTTGGAATTCCTTCGATTAATATATTCATGTACACACAATCATACATACGCGTCTGTATATATATATTCCTATTGTGTATATATCAAAATGTTAACAAAGCAACAAACAAAATTAACAGAATCAGAAAGAATTCTAATTGAAATTTTATCGAAATTACCAACGCGCATCGCAATGATTGACACTCAATCCTCTATTTTAAAAGAAATAGTAAAGCAGTCTACAGACGGAAAACTGATAACTGAACACAAAAAAACTCTGGAATTAAGAATTAGTTGAAATTATATCAACGCTTTTACGATCTACCACAACATCCTTGGATGTCAGAGATAAACGAGAGATATCTGGAATACGACGCTCATCTAAAAGAAAAAAAAGAAAAGGGATGTGCTAGACATAGAAAACATTTCTTAACATAAGAAAACAAAAGTTCTGGAAGGCATATAAATGCGAAAAATATGCTGAAACGCATCTGAAATCAATTTTTTAACGACACCTATTCTTCCTCGGAAGTACCTAATACCCGAATTGTGAAGAACTATATGTGAGTCAGAGTGAAAATGCAATATCCGAACGTTGACGTGTACACCGACAGCAAATTAAACACCCAGATGTCTGTCAGATACCTTTGAGTAACCATCTAGCAACATGTGGTCGGAAAATATTTATATTTCTATTCAGCAATCTACACATACAAAGCGGAATCGAGAGAAACATCAGAGCAAAGAACTTTATTGATAACTTATCACCAAAGCTAAAAAATAATAATAATATTATTTAGAGGTATTATTTCTACTGCTACGACCACTACCACCTACAGCAACAACAAGAATACATAGTTTAATGTATAGTTTGATGCATGAAGGTACTAGCTCAATCAATATGAACATTTCTCATAATGACGATAACAGGAAAATACTAGCTAAGTCAAGAGAAAAGTCAGTAAAAATAATCTTATTTAGGGTTTAAGGTTTTATTACCACAGCTACTTCTAGCACAACCATCACCACCACCTCCACCACCGTCAACACCATCAACAACAACAACAAACACAACAATAATAAAGATGGCGATGGTAATTGAAATGTAGAAATCTCTGGGAAATGAATACATTTCGAAAAATAGCAAAACAATTACTGCTTTGGCCAGGGTCAAATTACAGGTCTCTTGACATGTCTAACAAACCGTGACACTTAAACAAACTTGAATCAACTTTAGTGAAGCAACACACGGATTGGTCAGAATACAGTTTGCAAAACTTGACATTGTGGAGTCTATACAAATGTATTTAAGGCACACATTTTAGCCATCTCACTACAGCTGTAAATTGTAAAAGATAACTGTCACCACTATTATATGAGCCTGAAGATTTGATAGTTTGATGCATAAAAGTATTAGTTCAATCAGTATGAACATTTAGATTTCTATCATTTCATTATATCATATTATTTCATATTATGTTATTATATGATTGTAAATAAAACGTCAAAATCAAAGTTGAAATTCCTTTGATTAATATATATATATTACTGATTAAGGCAGGTTTATAGGGATACCCTCGGTTTCCTTCATCGGGTATCATGAAACATTAACATCTGCTGGCCTTAAAAACAATCTTTTACGCTACGTGGACGGAGTTTTTCGCACTGTCCATGTGCTCTCCATCAAATAGCTAACCAACGCAGCGCTTCTACATATTTTACGAAGACCGCAGTCTCCTTAAATATGGAAAAATTCTTATAAATAAAATTTTTAAGAGGCCCTAGTCCAACAGGTCCTACTGTCTGAAGATACGCCATAAAGGTACACTTTATGTCGAGAAACCCAGGTTCGTATAAGCCGGCCTTCACCAGTAATGAATATAGACTGCTCTATTTCTTAGCGTGAGGTGCTTCTCCGGATTTATCTTTTCCTAATATATATATATATATATATATATATATATATATATATATATATATATATTTATATATATATGTACACAAATACACACACACACACACATACACACACATCATGGGAGCGTTCTTGTTCGTGTTGCTTGCTGCGCCTTTGTTTTGTTTGGACATCGTAATTCCTGGATTTTCCTGAAGAGAAAGCTGCAATATGGTATCCTTATTCAATCAGAATTTGGAAATTTGTGGCCTTTGAAACATGTGTAGAATGTAATAAAAGGAATTCTGTAGAATCTTCGTTCAGCTCCATTTCTTCCATTCACTAATTATATTAAACTTCAATTATCCGCGCCAACGCACGGTTGCAACACCCTATGGTCATAACTCCAACCGTGTTTTTTCTGCTGTGATTTTTGCTACCCAGGTATCGGTTAAACTTTTGAATAATCCGTAACGAGATAATTCATCTTTCCATTTCAACAAGTATATATATACAAACACACACACACACACACACGCACACACACACACACACGCGCATACACACATACACACATATATATATATATAATATTTATCCGCATGAAAATTTACTTCTTCCTCTAAGGGAATTATTTCCTGGGTTTCCAATGTCTATTTTATCATACCTTATTTACGAATTTCTTATATCCGTATGAATATATGTACGCAAATGTTCATTATAAGAATTAATCCATTAAACGAAGTTCTATAAAAACGATCAAAGGAAATAAAATGAAGATTTCGTTGTTATATATATATATATATATATATATATATATATATATATATATATATATATATATATATATTGCATATTATATATAGTAGGTCGCCAAGTATGAAATATGTAGTAAGCTATATAGTAAACTTTAACAGCTGTTCATTTTGCATTATTATCATATTTTGACAATCCTTATCTTTTGTTAGGAAGATGACATATCTATTTCTTTATTCATTTTGCGCCTTATACACAATTTATAAATCGTTTTTGCTATTTTTTTAGAGAAGGATAAGACGGAAATTCATACAGTTTTGAAGTATGAGTTCTTCCTTGGAAATACAGCATCACAGGGAGCTCGGAATATTAAATGAGTATTTCATTGCAATTACACAGCAGACTGCATCAAAATGTTTTGCAAAATTTCGTTCTGGTAACTTTAACCTCACAAATGAACAATGTGGTCGACCAGAAAAAAGGTGGATAATGCACCGTCGAGTCAGATCCATCTCAAAATGCCTCAGAATGATCATTGTTGTTTGGTTATAGCAAGCAAATAATATTGACACACCTAGTTCAAATCGGTGAAGTGAAAAAAATTGGATAAGTGGGTTCCAAAACGAGTCATTTTTTAATCGTATTGTAGCATGTGATTCAAAATGGACACAACACAACAACGCTGAACGTTCGGCACAATGGTTGGACAAAGACGAGCCACCAAAACACAGTCCGAAATGCAAAATTTATCAAAGGATGCTAACGCTGTGTGTTTGGTGATCTGGAGCAGGTGTGATCCATTATGATTTCATTAAACCTGTCTCATCAATCACGTCCGAAGTATACTGCAGCCAACTGGACCAAATGATGCAGAAACTTACAAAAACAGCCTAGATCAGTCTTATTGTATTGCAAGACAACCTCAGACTACAAATCACAAAAATGATATTGGCGAATCTATAAGAATTGGAGTTGGAAGTTCTCCGTCATGCACAATACCCACCTGATCTTGCATCCACTGACTTGCATCCACTACCGCAGAAATGGTATAAGTTTATTGATAATATTGGTGCATACTTTGATAAATAAAACTACTCGTTGTATTTTAAAACATTGGCACCATTTTTTCTTTTCTACAAATTTCATACTTCACGACCTAATATATATCATCTATATACATATTTATATATAAATACATACATATACATATACACACACACATATATATGGATTTTAGCGACGAAAATATTTTGACAAATTAAACTTAAATGTTGAAGTGAATCGAACGGCTTTTGTGTGTTTCTTAAATGGCTTATAAACACCTTCCACGCTGCAATTGTTTTCGTTTCAGCACACGATCTCAGATCAAATTACTTGCTATGCGAGTACATCTCCGTAATATATATATATATATATATATATATATATATATATATATATATATATATATATATCTTAATATATATATATATATGTATATATATATATATATATATATATATATATATATATATATATATATATATATATGTGTGTGTGTGTGTGTGTGTGTATAACATAAATATGTATATAGACGATATATATTAGGTTGTGAAGTATGAAATTTGTAGGAAAGAAAAACTGTTGCTAATGTTTTATATATACAAGAAATAGTTTTATTTATCAAAGTATGCACCAATATTATCAATAAACTTATACCATTTCTGCAGTAGCTTGTCCATATATACATATTTGATCTACTTTCCTAGCTTTGCAACTTACTCTCTTTTTCCTCTTTGTCTAAGGAAAGGAATGACATAAAATATATTATGTTGAACGATATTATGAATATTAGATTTAATATGAAGATTTAGTATACCAAAAACTTTAAATATTAAAATACGATTTGAAAGGGGCAGATGGTTATCTGAATAATGTTATCTGTCCGAATAATAAACTTTATGTATTTCCTGTTTTTACAATTCGTAGCATCTGTCTGAAAGTCACAACTCCCCCCTCTCAAAACCAATGCAGACAAAAAAGTATTTGCATGATACAGTTATTGACAAATAGAATATATAGATTTATTTTCAAAGGAATCTCATTTACTGGAAAAGTATTGAAAATATAATTCAACAATTTGCCACGCCATGCAAAGCAGATGAGTAAAGATTGTTTGTTAATTCTTCAAAGAAAATCATAAAATAAATGATAATCTACAATATCCATGTATACTTTCTATTGCAATATAGCAGTTTATGCAACTGCCAGAAACAAATTTAAACATAGAATATTTATATATTTACTGATCAATCTTTTGTATAACTGCATGTTTGTACAGATTTATAAGTAATAGTTATTTATTGTAACTTAAAAGAGATGGTGCAGTTGCTTATGATGTTCTGGTTTGCGGAAATATTGGTCTGACATAATTTGTGAGAGTATGGTCTCCACAGCACCATCATACTGGAGCCAAACAAAGAAAATAACTTCTCCGTTGTCTTTCGACCGGCTGGAAACATCTTTGAAATCATTCTCAAAAAGTTCCTAGTCATAGAAACGAATGTATCAAATAAATGATAACTCAATAAAATGTATAGGAAAGTAAAATGAGTGACAGCCACAGTTGGAAAAGCTTTCATCATAGCCCTCCTTGATCAAGACCGACCTGAGACTAGACACTAGTAATAAATTCGGTACATCGGATCTGAATAAAGGCCGTTCGATTTAGGAATACGTTCCCACCACTACCTCTCAAATTCAATTACCTTACCCTGTTTTCTCTTTTACCGCAATCTAGACATCTTCTATAGTGAACTATCTTGACAGGCGTATGCCATCTCCTTCTATATTACTGTGGCCAGTTCGTATCTACTCTTTCAGACGCCCCCACAGGTTCTCTTTTTGTCGACGTTTAGCAAAGGCTATACTAAATCCACCCTTTCCAATATGTAAGTACGTACAGATATAAGCATGTAGGATTTTACGTTAAAATCTCCTTATATGTCGATGATATATTCTTGATATTGAGTCCTGAATATCTTACCAGTCTCTGTCTATATGTCTGACTCTCTTTCTCTCTCTCTCTCTCTCTCTCTCTCTCTCTCTGTGTTTCTCTCTTCTTTTAAACTCATATCATTCATCTTCTCAGCGTATAAACGTAGAATCTGTAAACTGGAACACATCTGGAGTATAGAGGGCATGTTATTGATGAGGTCACGATTGACAACAAAAAGACAAACCTAGTTGGTTAAGTGACTGACTGAACGATTTATGAAGCAGTCGATTGCTTAAATTTGCAAACTAATTGAATAATGATAATGATAGATGTAAAATAGAACAACGATGAAAGTTTATTATTGTCATTCATATTGCAGTTTCTCGTTTGTGTAAATTTTCGTATCCCGCGGGAGACTTACTTGGACAAACCATGAAAGTTTATTATTGTCATTCATGTTGCAGATTTATTACAGTTTCTCATTTGTGTAGATTTTCCTATCTCGCTGGAGATTTACTTGGACAAGCTCTACTACAATGTAGTTTGTTTGTAATCATATAAATCTGAAATGCATTCCAATACACGATATATTCAGCAGGTATTCCCTGCCATTCTTCCAGCTCAACCCATTGCTTTTGTTATTGTTTTCTAGCCCCAAATCAGCTCTGATTGAACATGACAAAAGCATTTTATCAAACACCTACAACTGCATTCTCAAAAATGTCCATTGTTATGAATTCGGGTAGGTGTAATTTGAGGCAGATTTGCCTGCTATTTTTACAACAGCTGCAAACCACATGGAGAGTGTCTTAGTCTAAATGTACCCTCTCGGTACTAAATGTACCCTCTCGGTACTAAATGTACCCCCTGGGTACTTCTGTGTTGTTTGACATAATCTGCCACCATTAAACTTTTAGATGCTTTGAGAAAACGGGAAAAAGTTGAACGTCATGCAATGCTCATTGTGTCACATAAAGCAACCAGTTTCAGGATCAGCCAAAGTTCGACCTCTTTCCTCAATCCAATAAGGAATCGATAAGCAATGTTTTTTCCCCTGAATATTGTATATCCAGATAAGTATTTTTTTACAATGCAAATTGACTCAGTTGTTCCGTGACGTCAATTCTAGTTATAGCATACGATTTTCGTTTTCTTCGGGAGTGTGCAACCTCTGTTAGAGTCAAGATACTCACAAATCATCTATTGATAGGTTGACAGCCTATGTGTACGTTGGTTTGCAGTATTCTATCTTTCAAATGGTAGATGCAATAAGTTGTGCCGTTTCATAATACAGTCTGATATTTGTATGTTTGCATAGCAGACTCCATTATGTTGCCAGAATTTGTGAGGTCTCAGATTAGAGTATAAATTCCTCTATTTCCGTCACCTTTCTCAAAATAGGCCAAGCAAAATATCATGATGCTAGTGAAACTTTTCTACGACAAGTATTACTTTTAAATGTGAGGCACTTCTGCTACGCACACACAATTGATTGCAAGGGATTTCAAATTCGGGTTTCTTTTAATAGAAACTTCGTTTCGTGTGTCCATATATTACATAATTTCTACTTTTACATTGTGCTTTTCTTTGTGTGGCTACATTGTGATTCTTGTTTCCTTCTATTTGAAAGTGACATATTTCTATCATATATCTTCCAACTGTTTCTATTTCGATTCTTGTGTCTGTTTAGTTTCACCATATTCGTTTGACTTCTACGAAGTATTCAAGTATTTCTGTCGAATAACATATATAATAAAAGAAGCATTCGTAGATCTAATATAGCAGAATACATGTGCTTTTTGGTAAGATATATCGCTTTCATTCCTGTCTTATTGTTTATGTGACTTCCTCTTTTAGCTTTCGTTTCATGTTGAATTCTAAAATATATTTTTCTGTTGTTTACTGCTTCTGAAATATTAAACTTTGTTGAGTTCATTATGCATATGCATGTTAAATTTCTCTGTGTGACATGTAGTTTACCATTTTTGTTAAACGATTCAGGAGACCAAAAGTAGTTGAATTCATTAAAAGTCAGTCACTGATTATGCTTTTAATAAGTCCACGTCTTCTATTATTCTTGGTACATAGCCCCTTTGTGTTTTTCCTCTTCGTCTTCTTTTTGTCTTTATTAATAATAATAATAATAATAATAATAATAATAATAATAATAATAATAATAATAATAATAATAATAACAATAATAATAAAAAGCAATATATATTATCATTATTGTTATTATTATTTATATTATTATTATTGTTGTTGTTGTTGTTGTTACAAGTTCAAATGAGTTGAAATAGAAGAAACAAGAACTCAGAGATGGAGGAATTGCTGCAAATATGTTTCTACCAAGGCGCAAACGATTCTACTAGCTTGTCACATTATCGATGTCAACCTCACCTTTTATCTTTTTGGCGTCGATAAAATAATGCACCAGTTAAGTAGTGGGTCAATATAATTGACTAAACCCTCAAGATTACTGGTCTTGTACCAATAATGGAAATATTGATTTCTACTACTATAATTATTATTATCCACATTTTCAAAAAAACCTTTGCTCACGAATTTCTGCTTCTTCAGGTCACTGCGGTCTGAGAATCGTTGTCAGAAAAGGGTGTAGTATTACATTTATTTATTTTTTATAGATTTTGTGTTGTTGTTTCTCATATTCCTTTAATGTTGTGTCTACATATTTCTTTACTACCCACAAGGGAGACAAACAAGGACAGACAGACGGATTAAGTCGATTATATCGACTACCAATGTGTAACTGGCACTTATTTAATCGACCTCGAAAGGATGAAAGGCAAATGCCTCGACGGCATTTGAACTAAGAACGTAGCGGCAGACGAAATACCTATTTCTTTACTACCCACGAGGGGCTAAACACAGAGAGGACAAACAAGGACAGGCAAATGGATTAAGTCGATTACATCGACCCGAGTGTGCAACTGGTACTTATTTAATCGTCCCCGAAAGGATAAAAGGGCAAAATTGACCTCGGCGGAATTTGAACTCAGAACGTAACGGCAGACGAAATATCGGTAAGCATTTTGCCTGGCGTGCTAACGATTCTGCCAGCTCGCCGCCTTCGCTTGTGTATATCTAACAAGTACAATGTGCGTTGCGCTTTTCTGCTGTGTTGTGGTTTTTGTGGAGCCTGTTTTCTTTCGTATTTTTATTGGATGCTAATTTTGGTAAGTATGGCGTGTGTTGATTTAATGACAAATGGTAATTATGTTGCGTTTGATGAAAAGGCCTGTGACCTAGTAGTTAGGCTGGGAGACTTCGACTGTGGAGTCATGGTTTCGTTTCCTATTTAGATTGGGGGACATATTAGATCCTTGGTCAAGGCATATAAATTCACTTCGATCCTACAAAAGAATATTCGGAAACGAATATCAATCGACTACTGACGCAGCACTGTTTTCCTTTGGTTATCATACACAAGATTGCTTTATCTGTTTTTGTTTCCGAGAGAGGCTAGAACAATGTCCGTGTTTAGTCACCTAAAACAACTGGCGAAGGAGTAGTACAAATTATGAGGTTGTACTCACTGGTGAACGACGGCTAAACGCCACTGCTTGTGTGAAATTATAGGTGAGCAACAGAATAGTATGTGTGATGTGTGAGTTGCTTCTATGATAGTATCATATATCTATTATCTTAAGAGAATATATTCTGGTATATCATTGCCTGGTTCTTTGTAAAGTGAGGCACGTGTGCCAGGATTATATTGTTTGTAGAGGATTATGAGCGGAGATACGTCTGTTGCATTATTCTATTTTTAAGTGACAGTATATTATGTGTGTGGAGAATGTATTACATGAATTGTGCTTGTGAATTGTAAGATTATTACGTGCGGTGATGTATGATTTCGGTGTCTATATTTAATTTAATATTCTCAACTTTATTCAGTTGCTTCTTCTCTAGGTAACTTAGACAAGTATTTTTACTATTTTTCCTGCCCACCCATGAAAAAGATACTGCTTCTTTGCTTGCCTGATTTGAGTTTTATTATTTTCCAATTTAGCATGTATTTGACTTCGTTGCATAAATCGGTCACGACTGTAAGGTTTTTAAAGTCACTTTGTTCCAAACGTTCATGAAGCCCTTTCAGACTTTTGGCACAAGGCCAGCAATTTCAAAGTAAAGGGTAAATCAATTACAGTGACCCCAGGGCTTAAACTGGTACTTATTTTAGCGAAAAGATGAAAGGCAAAAATTAACCTCGACGGAATTCGAGCTCAGATTGTTAAGGCAATAAAATGACGCTAAACATTTTGCCCAGCGCGGTAACGACTCCACCAGCTTGCCGCCTCCGCTCAGAATTCATAATAAGATATTAAAATGTGTAATGTGTTTATCCTATGGTGATTTGCAATTATTCTGTTCATATAATATTTCACACTTATTTACCGAAATATCGAGGACTTTATTTAGTTTGTGAAAGAAATTTTAGCCAGGTATTGAACATTTGACCTAAACCATTTGCCTCACACTTAAACAGGAACATATCCGAAATTACTTCCGTATTTTCCGAAATAATTATTAAACTAGAGCTAATTTTCTAGGGAGGTACAAAGGTTAGAACAAAGATCTAAACGTTGTAGAGTATGTTGTGTTGTATTTCTGAGTTGTGAGTTCAGATCTGGGTTGGATGGGTTAACGTTGCTTTCCTAAACACCGGAATCTATAGTATAAATATTAATCATATGTTGTCGTTAATGTACCAACATTAACGCACAGCATTGTTATATATACATTCTAATGATCGATGTGTCACATCGATCATTAGAATCTATATATAATAATCGTGTATGTGAATCGGTTTGCGAATAATATTGAATTGAAAAGAAATATGCAATTATATTTCCTTTCATGAGCATATGCGCTCAAGTGTCTGTGGGTATGACTCTGTGTGTGCGTGTGTGTGTTGTTGTGAATGTATTGTGTGGGTAGAGATTATAATACTGAATACATGAAATAATTCCGAATAAAGGAAACTAATTCCGGTCGTAGCGAAGACAATTTCCCATATCTTCAATATTTCAAAGATAGAGTTTGCAGAAAATTATCCAAACAACAACTGACATGCAAGGGCGCCTTAGTATGAAAGAAGAAATACATTAAGAATCTGACATTCAATGCTATTGTATATCCGAAATTATGCTTCAGATTCATAACAGTCAAAGATGTAAATGAGAAGAAATATATAGATTTCCAAAGTTATTCATCCTTTTATTTTCAAATTCTACAAATCAAATTTTCTTTATTATCGAGTAGCTGCAATTGGGGATTTTGGCAGATGAGAAATGGAGTCCGTATCACTCACCTGAAGCACACAGTCAAATTTCTATGAAACCCTTCTCTGTAGATTATGTTCTTACTTACTAATTCTAGAAGAGCGTCCAATGTCCATAGCCTTTGAGACAATCTGAAACCGGAGATATCGATATTGTTGATGATCCGTTTTAAAAAATCGTTGCACATTGACACGTATGGGGAAAATATAAGCAAAGAATAGATACCTGAGGGTGGACATTCTGTGAAGTAACGAAGGACTGAACGTCATTGCAAGTCTGGGGTGGACACACACGCCTGAAGATGAATGGCGCAAAGACGAGTAGGTCTTGTATGCTACAGTATATATGACCATACAAATCTCAGGAAGAGCAAAGTTGAGAGGAGCGGGAGAAAAGCACACAGAAAAGATAACACTTCTGTGGGTCAGATTTTGTTGTGTCTGCTAAAAATGTATTATTATAAAGCCTAAACCTGAAATAAAAGTTGTGTAGTATACAGCAGAAGTATTTCTTTTTCCTTTATTATAGTGACAGAAAATGAAGGAAAGCTTGAATCTAAGTCACAACAGCAGATATTTCCTTATCAGTTGACTACAAACGAAAGTAACTATCGGTTCGGAAGAAAGCAAAGTAATTCAGAATATAAAAATATGCAATTAATAGAACTAGTACATTTACCCTTGTGCCACCCCTCTGCTCAACTGGATACTGTCTTTTTCACTAGAAAGAAAGGGAGTCTTTAAACGTTAGAAAATATGAGAAATGTTATCTTCACGTCCGACCGCAAAAATAGTAAAGAAGTCAATACCAATCAACCTGTAATTGAAATTCTAATATTGTTTTAATCTGCAAGGTACTTTAATGTTAGCATATTATTTATGAAGAAAAGGTATGATAGTTCACATGAGTTTCAGTGACAGCGGCATTCTGAAACTAACGAGGCGAAATGCCATCAAGTTACTTTTTTCACTGCAATATTTCAATGGTAACCTTTGGTCATAGGAAAAAAGTGAGTTCAGTATTACATTTTCAAGTTTGGTTTCAGAGAATTGGGAAGATACGAACGAAAGAGAAGCGGCAGTAAATGCGTTGTTTCACAACATGTAGCTAACTCTACCAGTTGCAAATACTGTGAGTATATTTTTGTATTGGTCTTTCATTTCGTCATCCGTTTGTTTATAGTGCATCTATCATTTGTTGTTCGATTCATCTTAATGTTTGTATCGTTATAGCACATACATTAACTTGTCAAGAGCAATAGATGTAGACAATATTCACAACTGAATTCTAATTCTACAATCGTTGTACTTGACAAACACCTCTCCAGGGTGGATACAATATTACTCCTATGAATTAAAAGCTAAATTAATCAAAAATTGTTTCTCATTCAACAAGTGTGTCAATCAAAACTTTATTATCGATAAATATTAAGCAATCACATGAACTTTCCTGTTGTGGTATTTATATAAATTTACAATGTTTTCTTTTACTCTTTCATAATTTTCTGTATATGAATATCAAAATATTGATGAAAGATGTTTTAATTAAATTTAGCAAACTCTCTAAATTAAAGCAAGTCCCTAATTGTTTAAAACGTTTAATTAGTGGTGGAAATGAAGCGCTCAATCACAACACTTTTTAAGATATCCAAGCCTGGAGAAGAGTGGTGTGAATGATCCTCAAACGGGATTCATACTGGAATTGGTTGAGTTAGAGCTCCTATGACAGAGGGATCAGTAACTCTACGTGTCTCCCACTGCATTGTTGCTCGTAATCTACCCTTGTAAAATTGACGGTTTCTGGTAGCATTTTCATACGTTGCTTGATATAGATAACAATGTACAAATATAGAATACATCTCTTCAACTCTGATTTCATTACAACATTCTTCGATTACGTTTTACTATAATCTTATCTTCGTTCATCTTTCTATATCCCATTTTAAGCTTCGAATTGGCAGAATCATGTCACTAAATCTTCAGGGATTAGTTCTATGGTCTATGGTCATCCTTGCATTACATAAATTCAGGAGTGATAACAAAAAAAGGTAACAACCCACGGCAGTAAATTAATGGGGCTGTAAGAATATTGGCCCAGGTGCATTGTAATATTTGCACCTGATCTATCCGTTTTGTGGACAAATATTGCCACAGCCTAACTGGGCGGTAGTCTTCAACCGTAGATGAACATAACACTGCCACCTGACATTTTAATAGTTTTATTTAAAGCGCACAATCTGTTGAAAATATTTGGGTGATATTTTTGATTTGAGGAGGCGTTTCGCTCTCACCTCCAACCATTCTCAGAGTCCCTGCAATGGTTCACAGTCATCACTTTTCGTTCAAACTAAAACACATTTCAATAGCTCGAATTACTGCATCATAGATGACGCACAAGGGTTAGTTGATGGCGTTAAACTGGCAAGTGAAATAATTCTATTAGCCCAAGAATAGGGACGAGTACAAACGAGATTCCTAACGATTTTTGCCTACCGAATTTCGAATACCCAATTTGGAAAACACAAGAGCAAAGAAGTCATCTAAGGTTCTTTGCAATTTGATCGCACCCGAGTCCACCAAACTGCAATGTAAGATGCTTAACTATGCAGTCATATTTATAATGCTTCATTAATTTCTGAAACTAAAATCCTAAGGAAAGATATGAATGAATATCACATAATTTCTTTTTTGTTTTCATTCACTAATATATAAAAGGTGCTTGGAATCTAGTCTACGCTGCTAAAATTTCTGCAAATTTAATCAATTCTGATAGCATTTATAGATAAGTGTTCAAGACGATATTCTCAAATTGTTGCGTGTAGTATATAGTAAGAGAGTAAAGTATTCCAGTAGGTCAACAGGTGAACGATGTTCTTCCAGTTAATCCGTGATATCGGTCAACGTATCAGCACACATTTTCAGTAAAGGAAATCGTAATTCCATATCCAATTATCGTTACAGTATATCTAAACGTTAAAACTTGCTCAACAAACCAATCAACAGAAATCATGTTAAAATCATTGAAACCAAACTGTATGAATAACCTTGTGATTAGGAATCAAACACCTTCAAACTGTAGAGTATTAATATGCTGTGACTAAATAAGATTTGGCTTCTAGGTATAATCGACGTTACTCACTAAATAGATTTTCAAGTGTTTAAGACGAAAATCTCTTGGCATAGAAATAATTACAATAAATGCAATTTGGAACTACAATTCATTCATTGCCTTCTGGACTCACAAATCTACCTCGTGTGTACGCAGTATGATATATATATATATATATATATATATATATATATATACATTTCGTTTTGGGATTTGGTTTGCAAGATTCTTTATGTGAGTTCGTGTGTTGAAGTATATTCTGCTATGTGTGGGGAGAGTAATTCTCTTTTGGTGCATTATAATGTAACACACTCACCGGTAAAATTTCCCTTTATTTCTTTTTAATTTTCTAAAATTTTCGTTACGTCGTGCAACATTTTCAATAGATTTGAATCTGTCCGTTACTCACACTGCGTTCCTTTTTGTTTGTTTGTGCACATGTGCGTGGATCAGTGTGTGTGTATGTGTGCCTATACAAGCATGCATGTATGTATGAAGATGTGTATACATGTATGTGTGTGTGCATATCTATATATTTATCTATATGTGTACATTTGTATGTATGTATTCTGGATATTCTTATGTTTGCATGTTCGTGTGTATGTGTGTGTTTGTATATGTGCGTGTGTGCACCACTGTCTCCTTGTGTGTGCATGTCTAAGTGTGTGTATGTATTTTGCAACTATGTAGCGTGTTTGTATGAGTGGATGTGCATCTCTATATGTGTGGACGTGAGTCTCCATATGTGTCCTTCTGTAAAGTAAAGTGTGTGTGTGTGTGTATATGGTCATGTGTTTCAGTCTTCATTTGCGTAAGTGTGCTTGTCTGTTCATATAACCTATGTACCTATCTGTCTGTATGTTGATCTGTTTACTTTCAGATCCATATGCTTACATACATGTGCATATACATATATACATACACCCCCACCACGCACACATACATACTTCTATCTACAGCCCTGTAACTATTCTACTCTACCTGTGTAAACTATGTGTATGGGGGTATGATATCTACTATGTAATTTCCTATTTAGTATTAGGGAAGTTTCATCTATGAGGACGTACTCCCGTATGTGTCTGAGTGTTGGGTCCTTTGGGTGTTTGGATAAGATGCGGATGTCAAGTTGACCCAGGTCCCTTCCATGTTAATCCTTGGTATGTTGGTAGGCTATGGATGACTGTTGTTTGTTGTCATATTATCTCAAATGGTCATTTAGTCGTTCCGCAATGCTCCTAGATGTCTCCACTATGTATGTCATGTTCATTTCTTTACAAGTAATTTCTGTGCATCTTATGCTGTAAACTACATTTCTAGTTCTACAATTAATGCCAGGGCCAATCCTATAAGCCATACAGTTATCATTGGAAATCTTTCGTCACACATCTGTCACCTCTTCAGCAACATGTTTCGTTTTCGGGTGTTCTTGCTTCACTTATTCCATTCTGTTCTTCTAAGATGTGTATCCTTATGTGGACATGTGTTAAAATAATAAAATGAGAACAGTAATAAACGTGTGAAAAAAATATAGTGCGTGTGTTTAATTGGAAAAAACAGTGATCATCCCGAAATACAACAATATCGGTTTCAACGCGAGATTTCCCATCGGGAATCTTTCAAAACGAAATAATAAACGTATATACGTATATATATATATAACAAATGAAAGACACAAGATGGAATATACGAGAATATATTATTAATCACAATAATTGTGCATCTAGCATCGACTCCTCTTGTGGGACACAAAAAACTGGTACCAGAGTATCCGGTGGTGCAGACGTAGTTAGTCGGGTGATAAATAAAAAAAATCTCGTTAAAATGACAGTTCCATAATGCAACTTTTCGTTTTGTAGAGAGAAAAGCAGCCAGACGGAGGAAAATTCATCATATATATATATATATATATATATATATATATATATATATATATATATATATATATATATATATATATAGAAGATTCAAACATAAAATTGCAGAAGAAAAAAAGAGAAACGAACACTTAATCCGGTGAGACAAGTATTGAAAATAACCGTTAACCTATATGGATGTATAAACCCCCTCGGGCAAACAAAGAGTAATGTGTTTAAAAACAATGCAACAGAATATTTATTTGACATTTCCTGCTGCATGTGTAATTCCTTTAAAAACTGTTGAAATAGCGACCCAAAAGTACCGCAGAGAGAACAAGATTTCTGACAGACTTAAGGGACAAATCGAAAAATGATCATTGGCGGAATAGATCAAGCAGTATCCTTTCCTACTCTATGCGCAAGGCCCGAAATTTTGAGGGAGGGGACATGTCGATTAGATAAACCTCAGTACGCAACTGGTACTTAATTTACCGACCCCCTCAATAAATGAATGGCAAAGTCGGATTAAGTCGATTACATCGATCCCAGTGCGTAACTGGTACTTATTAAATCGACCCCGAAAGAATGAAAGGCAAAGTCGACCTCGGCGGAATTTGAACTCAGAACGTAACGGAGGACAAACAAGGACAAACAAACGGATTAAGATAAAATACCGCTAGGCATTTCGCTAAGCATTTCGCCCGGCGGGCTAACGTTTCTGCCAGCTCGCCGTCTTGATCAAGCAGTATCTAAACAAACTTTTCAGAGACTGATGAGAAAGAATCGGCCACATCACAGTCGCTCTTTTACGTCAGCAAAGGAATGTTTTTAAGATTTTCGGTTTAACTGACTCAATCGTAACACAAGGGATGGATGCCTTTTGCCATAGAAGAAGTATCTTTTTTGCAACGATCTCAACAATTTGCATAATTTATTTTAATAAGTGTTTAATCTAGACCTCATATAACCCATATATTCGGTGACTTAGTATTGAAAAATGATAAAGTAAACAAAGTCGAAAAGTTAATTTATTTCGCATAATTAGAAAATTTTCACTGCGATGCGGAATCTAAAGCTATAAATTGTAGAGCTTGAGATTTTAATACACTTGTTAATAAAGGAATTTAGAAAACAAAATTAATTCATAATAGTGAAATAAAAAATAAAATGTGGAACGGCAAACTTGTTATAAATTGATTTTTTGCTCATTACTCAAAATCTCAAGTGGGCTGAGGAGCCTAAATATGTAATTTTAAGAACTTCAGATTTTAACGTGTTTGTATATGTTCTTAAAGCATAGTTTGAAAATTTGTGTAATAAGTATCGTTTTCGTTCCACCCTAATATATAAGATGGATTCATATTTAATGTCTCTTGATTTTGACTGAAGCCAGTGTTGTGTCTATCTCACTATGTTTGCATTATTTTCGATAGTTTTTTTTTCTGTTTGCAATGCCACGGGATCAGTTATCATTATGTGTATGGTATCGATTTTCGATTTCTCTCTGGGTTTATATTATAATAAATCTTACGTACCACTGGCTTTGTGCCCAAAACTGATATATTTACCCTTATTTGTTCCTTTACTTTTTAACTATGAATTTGTATATGTTGCGTTTGCGTTTATCAACATACCCCAACATTGTGTCAAATGTTTAGTACGTGTGTATGTTTGTCTGTGTATTTCCTGGCATACGCGTATGTGTATATGCGAGCATTGCTGCAGATGTTTAGCAATAGAGACGGGGATATGATATACAATTAAATACCGTATTGTTTCGTTATCTCGTTATTGTTTTTAAAAGCTGTCTAAAATTATTACTTTTACTTTTTTACTTGTTTTAGTCATTTGACTGCGGCCATGCTGGAGCACCGCCTTTAGTCGAGAAAATTGACCCCAGGACCTATTCTTTGTAAGACTAGTACAGATTATATCGGTCTCTTTTGCCGAACCGCTAAGTTACGGGGACGTAAACACACCAGCATCGTTTGTCAAGCGATGTTGGGGGGACAAACACAGACACACAAACTTATATATATATATACATATATACGACGGGCGTCTTTCAGTTTCCTTCTACCAAATCCACTCACAAGGCTTCGGTCGGTCCGAGGCTATAGTAGAAGACACTTGCCTAAGATGTCACTCAGTGGAACTGAACCCGGAACCATGTGGTTGGTAAGCTAGCTACATACCACACAGCCACTCCAGCGCCTATAATGTTTAACGAATTTTGCCTTCAGTTTATTGCATTAAGGGATGTACAAAACAGTTGGCTGCTTTGTGGTTGATTTCTTTCATATTTGTTTATTTCATTATTTGTTTTCACAGGCAAATTTCATTGTTCCTCGTATGTTCTTCTATAGTCCCTGAAAATAATTCGAAATCAATATGATTAAGGCAGCTGAGTTTCGGTTCTCTCAATGTTTTTTTTTCAATGGACAAATATGTGAAGTTGTTCTTTTCTTAGAATAAAATAAAAAACTAATTCAAATAGATAATGGGAATCATTCGCTATAAACAGTTGTTTTGTCAAAATGCCCTTACGTATTCTGTTATTAATGAATTTACAAGAATGTACTTATGATTTTCTTCACAGATGACCTGTAGAAGTGATTGCATATCTAAAAATTATGAATAGGACAAGACATGCACTATTACATGGTCTATTAACTTTAATTCATCCTTAATTCAGAAGCTATATCATGGCAAAATTTAAATGGTAAATCTGTCATAAAGCATATTCTATTATATTTAAGAAAAAAATATAAAACCGATTGACCGTGTACATATATACGAAAAGAAAACTGATTAATTTGTATATATATATATATATATGTGTGTGTGTGTGTGTGTGGTGCATATGTAAATATATGTATATGCATATATATATATATATATATATATATATATATATATATATATATATATATATATATATATATATACAAATATATATATATATGCATGTATGTATACACGCATACACATACATACATACACACATACAGGTATATTAAAGAAAATACAATTGATCTTTGACTATAGTTTTGGTCACGGATATAATTTTGGGCTACGCAATAATAAATGCAGCACGAACAAAACAATATTTGTTTTCTTAGCATCATGAATTAAAATGCATCATGAAATAAGGCAGCAAAGAAATGAAGATGGTAGATAGCTCACTTCTGTCGGTGAATCAGATTTTATAAACTCATGGCATATGTAGACGACGTCATAATCAACTTTGACAT
Organism: Octopus sinensis; assembly: GCF_006345805.1. Lineage (NCBI taxonomy): Eukaryota > Metazoa > Mollusca > Cephalopoda > Octopoda > Octopodidae > Octopus > Octopus sinensis. Next base: position 60,146,937 of record NC_043005.1, on the reverse strand, counting down.
GTGAAGCTCGTAGTTTGTCTCACTATGGGTTAGCTAAAACTAATCACTTGGAGAATTTAAGTGAAATGTAAAGAGAAATCAGATTAGTCAGAAAATTACGAAAAACAGACAGAAAGTGTTTTCAAATAAAATAAAGAATTGCTTTTTCTATTAACGTATTGTATAGAACATATAAGGGGGTAGTAAAATATTCAATAAATGCAAGCCGAATTAATAATAAAAATGTCTCTGTTTGCAAATCTTATGTAATAGGGAAATGTATAAAGATTACAAACTTAAAACTTTAAAATAAACTGTTTTCAATATATTTTGTATTAAGATTTAGAATACGTTTTTTTTTTCTTCTTAATTTGAGAAACGAAATGAAGTTTCTATGAAAACATCTTCCAAATTGTATGAGAAAATTATTAAACTTCCTATGTTCAATTTGCAAAAGTGTTTCACTACTTATGTATTGAAAATTGATTGCATTAACATAAACTTTGACTGTTTCTGGAATTATTTTATTTTGGAGAAAATGTACCGCGTCCCATCATTAAGTAGTACAAAAAGACATTACTGAAAGCTCAATTTGGAATGAATCAACTTCGCCAACTCATCTCAAATGCGGCACCACTTTGCAATTTTGGAACACTACTCTACTTGTGCTGGCTTACAGTCATTACGCTTATTTAAACCTATAAAGACTAGGTCATTTAGGACAGAAAGCTTCATTGGGAACTGAGTAAATATTATTCACTATCTTTGTTGTTTTTCTGGTGCACAAGCAATTCAGTTTCTTGTGGCTGCAATGGGCGCACTTAATAGAGATTATCTTGACAATATCATTTATTTATTAGAATTTATATTGATTAAATCTAATTTAATCAATACACAAAATCATTTTTCTAAGAAGTTTATCTTCATGTATCTTTGAATCCTGATGCCTGGAAAAAAAACTCATCCAACTTTACTTTATGTGTGTGTAAAATATATTTACTCAGCATTGAGGCCATTTGTACAAATGTATTTATATATGTATCATTATCTAGTCGAGGATTATATGAAGTATAATTGTGTATTCTTCGGTTTTGACAATGCTACATGAGCCAAAACTTTCTAGCTAGCAATGGAATGGTACTGAAATCGTGTTCCACCAACCATGATCTTACAATCAATTAACTACAACCTAGCATTATCAGTTGTTTTTACATGATTATCATTATTCAACTGGAGGTTATCAATGGAGGTACGTCAAACAGTACATTGAGCGTGAAGTGTCCTTAAGGGTGAAGAGGAAGTCGTAAATTTACTTTATAGCGTCACAGTTAATCAATTATCTCCCTACGTACATGCATACAGATATATGAACACGCGCACATGCACGCACACACATATATGTAGATATTCTTTCATTTGAATCGCATAATTGAACATATTTGTGCTGGGAAATGAACCTTGAAATGACACTTATTTTACTCGACTTCAACTGTTAATAATTGTGATATAGTAAGAAAAACGTAGAGAAAATATAGAGGGATGAGAGTGATAGAGAGAGAGAGAGAGAGAGAGAGAGAGAGAGAGAAAATGAGAAAGAGAAAGAAAGAGAGCGTGTGACTATCAACCAGTGAGAAAAGAATGTCTATCTAATTATAAGATACACATACAAACAGATACACACAAACACTCATATGAATATAAACATATGCATGCACGCATATACGTATCTACTGGCTGTGCACCATCATGACCCCAGTCATTCAGTAGATGCGCGCACACATACACACATACCGTACAGACATACATGTTATATATATATATATATATATATATATATATATATATATATATACAAATACAGTGTGCATTTCTCTATGAATAATATATAGTCTATTGACTATTCTTTCCTTCCCGTTAGACCACAGGTAGCAGATAATTACTCTAAAAATTTTTTGCTACCCTAAGATTTATTAATATATATATATATATATATATATATATATATATATTGTGTGTGTGTGTGTGTGTGTGTACGTAGCTGTAATTGAGACCTCCTTCTCTCATGACTGACCGTGGGATTGCACCTAGAAAGTTACCTTCCCCAGTCCGAGCAAGGTTGTTCATGGAAGAGCAGCAGTCGCCCATGCGTACCGGCCTCCCCTCTCCACACCACCAGTGTTATCCAAGGGAAAGGCAAAGGCCGATACAGCTTGGCACCTGTGACGTCGCAACTCATTTCTACAGCTGATTGAACTGGAGTAACATGAAATAAAGTGTCTTGCTCAAGAACAAAACACGCAGCCCGGTCTGGGATTCGAACTCATAACCTCTCGATCGTAAGCTCGACGTTCTAACCACTGAGCCATGCGCCTTCACAACGTAGTCGTCATCAAGTCATCTAAATTGCTTGAGAATAAATCATAACTGCAGCTCAGCAAATCTTCTAAATATTTACAATGCCGTCCCATATCAGCATCAAATGTTTATTTGTTTCTGCTCATCACAGCTACTGTGTTTCTTCGAACTTCTTTTCTTACGTTATTTCATAGCAATTTTATGAAACGCATTTTAACGAAGAAGTTGAAAGAACTGAGGCGTATTTCAAGAAAAAAGTGATATATTGTTGAATGTTGCAGAAGCAAGCCTTTCGAGGTTCCAGATAACGAAGCACTCTTCTCCGTCAATATAATTCTCGTATTTTCTCTCTATTTTGTTTTCATGTTACAATATTTGATTTTGAATGAGGTTTATTTGCAGAAACTTTTGATCATCTAACTGGACAGCAGGGAAACACTGGGAACCACATTGACATAGTTGGATAGTTAACTGCTATTTTAGAACTTATATTTGTCAAGTAAATTAGATTATAACTTCGAATTAATCAAATACTTTTGTGAACGTAATTTTGTGGGGTTAGCAGTGTTAAAGTATATAGAATATATATTCGATCTTTTATATTAGAAAGTTCTTTAAATATTCGATAATAAGAAATCGACGAAACAATTTCAAGTCTGAAATACACACTTGGATCGATAGAGGGAAGTACACATAAAAAATACAGAAAAGAGGTTTGTGTTTAATGCGTAATACAACATGCACACGATTCGGCAAATTACCTTGATGATTACATAGTCAACGTTGAAAAGCTATATAATCTTTTCATTTACGTCTTCGATGTTCAGTAATAAATGAAATGGCCGGTATTAAATGGTCGATATATTGAGTATTTAAAAGCAGTCATTATACTTATTGCTGAACACGGAAGAAATAATATGCAAAAATATATTTTTACACTTTAACAGGACGCATATAGAAATATGATGGCAAATCCTGTACACACACACACACATGCACACACACACTCACATACACAGGTATCCGTACATACATACATATGTCTATCTCTGTGTGTGTGTGTGTGTGTGTGTGTGTGTGTGTGTGTGTGTGAGTGTTGTGTGTGTACAGGAATTGCCGTCATAATTTTATATGCACCCTGTTAAAGTGTAAAAATAAATCCCGGTGCGATCTTCGGTAGCCTCCGAGTAAATGAGAAGACACCATTTGAGTTAAGGGTATAAAATCAACGTGATTCAATTTGTGGAATTGAAGACGCACAAGTTTGGTCTTGGACGGCAGAGTTGCTTGAGAGTAAGGCGGCACTCGCGGTGTCATTCGCCTAGCTTCAGTCTCTGTTTCATGATTCAAGACTGCAGTTCGGCCAAAGAGACGAGCTGCGGGAAAGGACGCCGCACAAACAGCGACCTCACCTGTTCACCATCGTCTATGAAACGCCGGAGATGCCGCAGTTACAGCGCATGTCTGCGCATCATCAACTACGCTATGCCGAGCTCTCCATTTAGCGGGTGTTGACAGCAAAGGGATCGCCTAACCATGGGAACGCTTCCCTTCCACAAAAAGTGGGAGACTATGCGGTCCAGTTTCGTGATGGTGGGGTCAGGGCAAGGCATGACGGTCAGACGTTAATCGATGACGGACTTGATGCACGCGTTGTCACCTCCACCTGACCTTTTAGGTATAGCTTCCTTTCGGCTCATTGCTGGGTGAGAGTGACCAACATAGTTGTTATCTCGCACTAGTTCTTCTCCAATTGGAGGTCCGGACCGAACCTGACTCCGAGCAATTTAACCGATCCGTCGGTCCAGAGTCCCACGATGGAGACGCTGTTGGACGGCATGGGCTTGCTTCTCCAGGTGAGGAGCTGCAAGCCCACTAACTTTTCCCGGTTAATTTTTACTCTCGTTAATGCTTCATTTTCTTTTAGTGTCTCCCCGACCAGGTCGATATGCCTGTGGCTCAACACTATGACGGTGACGTCGTCTGCATATGCAGACACGCTCCTCCCACATCCTAGCTCTCGTCGGATACCCCTCAGTGTCACCAGCTTCCGCAGTGGTGACTCAAGAGTCAATACATACAGACGCGACGAGAGGGAGCATCCCTGACGAATCGAAGACATGATGTTAAATGATCTGGACAGATGACCATTTACACGAATTACCGAGTGGATGCTGTTGTATAAGGCAGCGATCCAACCGTGGAAGCGGGACCTAAACCAGCCGCTCTAAGGACAGCCTCCAAGAAGTGATAGTCTACCCTATCGAAAGGTTTTGACTGTTCCAAATTTATCAGCGCCCTACCCATGCCAGGTTCCTTAACAACCCTGTCTATGATGTAATGCAACAGATGGAGGTTGTCATAGATACTCCTACCCGGCACGGCGCACGTTTGCGACATGTCGACCAGTTTCTCGATGACAAGCACCAACCTCTCAGCTAACACCTTGGCCAAAATCTTCAAATCTGCGTTGGGTAGAGTGATGGGCCTGAAGTTATCTATGACGTTCTCTTTTCTTGGATCTTTCTTTCACAGTGCCACCGCTCCTAGCTTTACTGAGTCGGGGATACTCCCGTTTTGCTGCCAGTTAGAGTAGACAGCTGCCAAGATACGTCCAAACAAGTCTGGCATATGAAAATAAAGTTCGTAGGGCAGACCATCCAACCCTGATAACTTGTTTCCCGTATAGCCTGCCATCGCATCCAGTACTCTGCCTTTCTTGCCGAGAGTCGTGGCGGACTATGCAGGTAGGCACTAAAGTCCACTCTGCGTTCTGTGCCACCAGTTGTCCCGAACAGTCGGGTAAGTTGTTGTTGAAAGGCCTTACACATCCTTTCAGGCTCGAGTAATTCGCACCCATGTTCAGCTGTCAGGGACCCAATGGTGGCTTTGTTGCCGCGTTGTGCCTCCGCCACTCGGGTCTCTCTGACGACTCCAACTCCTTCGTTCCTCTAAGCACGCATCCTAGCTCTGCAACGCATCCTTGGTATTTAGCGTTGGAGTACGTTGGACGCTATGCCAGTTCTAAGTGCCTCTTCTAATTTCTTAACTAGATCTCCTATTCTATTTCGGTCTAATAACTGGGCCTTTTTGTACCTAAGCGATCCTGCTTTAATTGCTTTCTGTAGGGCATATCACCATCTATTGCTAACGATGGCACCCGTCAATACTTTCTTAATTAATGTGCTAATCCGATCCCTGTAAGACTGGCGTGCCGTGAACGAAGCGTTCAGCTACCAGTAACCGGGACCCTGCCCCTGTGTCTTATCTAAGTGAAATGTACAAGTCACAAATTGGTGATCTGTGTAGCTGACTATATGAAATTGTGCACAACCTACACTATCTTTACTCACTACAGAATACTCAATCTAAATACGATCTGGACAACCCGATGCGGTTGCTCCATGTCCACATTAGCACATTCGGGTGATCCAGTCGGTACATGTCAGACAGTTGGAAACATCTGAGCAGGTCTTTGAGGCATTTACAACCCCTCTTATTACTATCTCTGCCCACATAGTCTAGATGCGTGTCCAGGGCAGTGTTCAAATCCCTCACTAAAAGTAAAGGTCGAGACGTTCCCAGGAAAACCTCTAGATGCCGAAAGAAATCTGGCCGATCTCTTTAAGGACGGTGCATAAACTGTTATCAGTCGAAAATCACACCCTTTACTGCCAACGACATTAAAGACGACCAGCCTACTCTCTGGATCAAGGAAAATTTCTCTTACTTTGAAGTCCAGATAGATAGATAAGATATATAGATATATTTATACATACACACATATAAATATATATATATATACAAATATATATTAAATATATGAATGTATATGTGTGTGAGGGTATGTGAATATGCATACATATATAAATGATCCATATGTATATGTACACACACATAGGTATGTGTATGTATACCTACATCTATGTTGATTCTGCTTTTGTATTGACGAGGATTAAGGCTATAATGTAAAGCCTGATTAAACGAGAGTGACAAGCTAAAGCAAAACAAAACATACACGACTGTCTGGTGCTCTATGAACCATTGGAACTCATCTTTAAAATTATGACACTGTATCGCTTCAGTCAGTCTTCTGTGTCTCACATACTGCTCTACATTGCTTTCTGTCTGTATCTTAACAAAATATACTGATAAAATTATCAATACAAAAACACTCAAGCAAAACTAAAAAAATATTCGAGATCGGTTCAATTTCCTTCTTTCTCATAGTTATTTTCACATAATGATTGAGATGAAATAGATGTTCGACCGATAATACTCTCTCATGGTTGTACAAATCGAACGTTCTGCTGAAGATAAATACTCAACTAATAGATATCTATAATATTACATCTACAGAAAAGACAACTTGTCAAAGATTTTTGGAAACTATTAGGCACTAAACTAATTACGACAGTGTTAAATTAGTAAATTAGATTGAATTTCAGGCTGTAGCGTTCTGTTTTCATGAGGTTTCATTAGTTCTGCTTAATTTGTTTTATATACACGTCATTTAATTTCTCGGAAGCATTGGCATAGTAGATGAAAACAAAGTCTCCCTCTTTCTTTCTCTCTCTCTTTCCCAACCAGTCCGTCTATTGTTTTGACTGTCTCTTTCTCTCTCATTCTCAATCTCCCTCTCTCTATATAAATATATATATATCTATATAAATTATATACATAAACTCACTCATATATATATATAAATATATAAATATACGTATGTATGTATGTATGTATGTATGTATGTATATATATCTATATAAATTATATACATAAACTCACTCATATATATATATAAAAATATAAATATACGTATGTATGTATGTATTTCTATGTATAAACATATTTTTTGTAGATATATAAAAATCACAGACGTACGCTAGCTGGCACCGACGTCAGTGATCTTATGTACACACGCCATTTAGCTTCTCGGGAGCACTGGCATAATAGGTGAAAATAAAAGCCTCTCTCCCTGCCACTCTGCCTATTGTTTATATCTATCTATTTCTCTCCCCCTCTATTTCTCTCGCCCTTCTCTCTCTCTCTCTCTCTCTCTCTATATATATATATATATATATATATATATATATATATATTATACATATATATATATATATATATATATATATATGTGTGTGTATATATATGTATATATATATAAATATATATATATATATATATATATATATATACATATATATATATATATATATATATATATATATATATATATATATATATACAGATATAAATATATGTATGTATATATGTACGCATATATATATGTATAAATATACATATAGATATATATATGCATACATACATACATACATGCATATACATATATGTGTATATATATATATGTATATATATATATAAATATATATATGTATATGTGTGTGTATGTGTGTGTGTAACACAAGCACTCATTAATTTTTTTACCCATTTGTAGAAATTTTGTGCCACTCTGTCTCTTTCCTTTACTTTGCTTTTCTTAATTTCTCTTCTCTGTCTCTCTCTCCCTCTCTGCCTTCCATTGTTACCCTCCTCCCGCTATCACGTGACTCATGACGACCTAAAGTAGCGTCATTAGTTTTCGTGTAGCCTTCGACCGCATTGGTCATGATTTTCTGAGCTCCTCGCTCTACCCCTCCGGTGTCTATAGTCCTTTAGGACCGTTGTCATTTCTCCTTCACGTTACCCACTTCCGTCTTGTCTTGCAGCCTCAAGGCTTGTTTTGTTGTTGTATATGTGTTATTATCATTATTAATTGTTGTCTTCGTGTGGCCGTAAGCATTTATTCTGTTTATTTTCTCCCTGTCCGTCCACTAACAGTCTCGTCTAGATCCCGTCTCGTTTAGTGATGTTTTGGTCCCATTCCCGGCAAGTTTCTTACCGGTGCCTCCAGAGTGGAAGCAATATTATTGATAATAGCTGAAATTGCGTTTGAACTTCTGGCCGATAACAGACTACATGATGTCATCACATTTGTGCGGAGACAGTTCGCCAGAGGCTCCATCCTCACAGATCGTCATCGACGGACACATCTGCTGTGGGCTCAGAAAGATCGGGATTGGTGATATCAGCAGTGGCGGACTGTAGTCTTCTCTCACTAAAGTCGATATTGCATTTCTGTGGCAGATGGTAGAGCTAGGATTTGGGGACGAAGGAGTAAACGTCATTCTGATGGCTGTATGGTGGAGGAAGATTCATGGGGGGGAGGATAGAGCATCATTGTATGGGGCGGGATTGCACTCAACCAGAAACTTGAACCGGTGGTCTTCTAAAACATCGGCCAAGCCTGGGGCTATGGAGTAACAACTGCACGCTACATCGACCAAGCGTTGAGGTCTCACATTGTGTCATGCATTTCCCGTCATCGGAATCATGTGCTCGAACATGATAGCGCCTGTGTCCATACTGCCAGATTGACAGCAAATTTCCTCCAACAGCACAACATACAGGCACTGCCATGGCCTGCCTTAAGTCCGGACTCGAACCCCATAGGCATATGTGGGACCAAATCCAAAGTAGGCTAAATGACATCCGTCCAACGCTCAACTCGCTGCGGCACAACTCACTGCGAGGTTTAACAGAGAGTGGGCTGCATTCTCCATGGCCTTCATCAATCGTTTGGTGTATTCAGTGTACAGAAGATGCCTGGTGGTAACTAACGCTAACGGTGGTCATACGAGATATTGAATTTATCTCTTTGAATCCAGAATACTCTGTCATCCCGTGACATCATGTGAGGTCAAACATGTTTCAGGAAATAACGTTTTGGCATTAGGAAAGAACGGTTTCTTAATTAGTAGTCTTAAATCAATGCTGTGGCAGTCTGTTAATAAAACAGTTTCTATTTAGTATATGTGCGACGTTTCAATTTAAACTCGCTGACTAGAAATCAGGCTACATATCCCCAACACCTGCCCCGTTGTGAACTTGGATCCTAGTAGCTTATCATTTGGAGCACTCAGGTTGCGTACCTATTGGTTTAGGTCAGAAGTGGCCTAAACCCTTCCTATTGACTCACTCACTCAATCAATTAATCAATCTGTCCATCTGTCTGACTGTCTTTCTACCCTCTGTCCCTCTCTCTCTCTCTCTTTGTATATACATATCTACATATACATATACATATACACATACATACATACATAAATACATACACACACACATATATATATATTAATCAAAATAAAAACATGATGCCAAGGTTTCAGCGGTACATATGTTTCGGGCCTTTATTAGACGGATTTATAACAATGCATAATGTGTGCCTATGGCCTTCTTCAGCCACGCACAATTACTACTTCAAGGACATGTATTACATCATAAATTCTACGTTGGGGATGCAAATCCTCTCAGTCGCGTTCGACATAATGCGGCACCAGCACAAAAACGAAGCGTCCATCCCGTCTTTCACTCAATGTAGATTCTACATTGTGCTGGTACATCGTTTTTGTGCTGGTGCCCCACTCTGTCGTACGCGACTGTGAGGATTTGTATCCCCAACGTAGAATTTATGATGTGATACTTGAAGTAGTAATTGTGCGTGGCTGAAGATGGCCATAGACACACATTATGCATTGTTATAAATCCGTCTAATAAAGGCCCGAAACATATGTACCGCTGAATCCTTCGCATCATGTTTTTATTTTGATTAATATACTCTACCACCTACACCACCAAATGTTATATACAGGTGCTTACAATTATTAAGTATTCACCCTGAATTTATATATATATATATATATATATATATATATATTTATATATGTAATTCTGAATCTGATGTTAAGTTTGTATAGGCAGTGCTGGTTGTATACACTCTACATTGTGCAACTGATTGTTTGCCAACATAACATGGTATTCCTGGTTTAGGACGAATGTTGCTGTAATTTAGCCCCAGGAGACATCGTCTCCTGTTAGCTATACGACACGATCTATACGACCGATTTTCCTTCATATGTAAATTTTCTCTTAGATATACAATTTCCGAGCATACCAGCTGATGATTTTTCAAGCATGAGTATATAATTCGTTGGACTGGCTAGCTGACTCACCTTCACACCAGGCGGCTAAGTGGTGTTGATAAGTCACAAAAATGGCGAATATCCATGTCCATCACTCCCAAACAGGATTGAGAGTGAGTTATTTCACCAGTATATGGCCTTAAGGTATTTTAACGCCGTTGACATGAGATTTATATACTTCACTAGGCCATTGTAGCCAACTGAAAATACACAAATCGTTTATTATCATGCTAGAGCAGCTTTTACTTCATAAACATATGTGTGTATGTATATATATATATATATATATATATATATGATCTCATATATGTATGCACTCATAAAAAATATGCAGACTATTTTGACAATGACTTCAGGTTTCAGCCGAGCGTTCATTTACCACCTTGTTGAATAAGCGATTAGGAAAATTTGGGAGTGCTTGTCATCAAGGCCTATATAGAATCCTGACTTTATGATTTTACTCTCAAGTAGTAAGTCATCAATTAGTAAATGTCTTGTTTGTAGTTATATTAGCTTGCAAAGGAATAATGTTGATGTGGAATATATATATATATATATATATATATATATATATATATATATATATATATATATATATATATATTTACTTATTTATATTTTTCCATACCAGAGTAAGAACATAATGTGAAACAATGTGGGAAAAAATAGTATTCGAATACCGGAGGTAGAGAAATATGTTTTACTGCTAGCTACATGATGTTTTTGTAGCTATATATACATGTGTGTGTGTGTGTGTACATGTGCATATACTATATACACATATATATAGATAGATAGGCAAATAGATGTATAAGCATACACTCATATATGTGTGTTTGTGCGTGAGTGAATGTATTTATTTTTGTATATATGCCTGTGTATGTGAAAGTATATATGTGAACGCCTGTGGTTTTTGTGTATGTGTGTCTTTAGAAAAGGAAACTAAATATAAACATCGTGTTTTACGTATCTAATCGTCATTTCATGTAATTTCTTCAGTTATGAAATTTATCTTGTGACAAACACATACATATAAACAGATTGATAGGGAGATAAACAGAGAAAGAAAGAGAGAGAGAAATTCACTGAATCAGCTTAAGTGTTGAAAGAATACATTACTCAGTGCTGTCAGATATTGCATCTTCTTGTCAAAATGCCACAACAGAAATTTAACTATCAAAAATTTTTCTTCTAAAATTTGATTGGTTCTGTTTATTTATTTCACCTTTATCATATTTTTTACTTAATAAGCTTTCAAATATACCCACAACTCACGAACAACATATTTCCGGTGAGAAATGGAAAAATGGGTAATGTATTCAATATTTATTTAATAAGAAAGCAAAAATTGTAAAAAAGAAATTGACAAAATGACGTATGGAAGATTTCAATTTATCTTTTGATTGTTTTTGTAACGTTTGGTACTTGAAATTTGAAATACGTTTCTAAGGACAAAATAAGATTAAGTTTAGAAATATCGATGAAGATATTAATACTTCCACATGCAAAAAGGTAATGGTATTATTTGGAATGATTATTTATGTTATCATAACAATTCAGCTGCCTAAGCCGTATTAGCAAGTAATTATTTCTAAAATAGGTAGTGATCAATAGTTTTAGTAATTAAAAATATAAGAGGAATCAACAGAGTGAATCAGAGATCAGATAGAAATGGAGAAGGAGAGAGAGAAAAGGTAAGTGTGAAAAAGTGAAAGAAAGAGAGATACCTATCCAGATTCGATTCTATAGAATATCGGATTGAAAGGAGTAAAGATAGACAATCATAACTTGGCACTGGTCATGTTGGGAAAATTGCATGGCCTAAATATTTGCGATTTTCAAAATTCCTGTTATTTCAGAGATAAACCTTAAACTCAGGGCATTAAAACTTATCAAAGCATGCTTATATGGCTTCAATTTCTCCTGTTATTATGAGCCCTGAAGCAAGATGGGTTGTCCCAGGGTAAAATGTAGGATACAATCTATAGAAATTACCTGTCATAGTCATCTACACGACGTATCCAGTAAAGATGTAATTACTTAACATAGCTGTATTTGAATCTGTCAAAAACCAGACATTTAATATAAAAAAAATTCTTTAGATCCAGAGGTAACTTTTACATTGGTAAGCGGCATTTTTAATACAGAAATTTCCATTTATGACGCAAGTTGTATTCGGGTCACAGTTGCAAGGTCTTGAATAATATCATTATATTATTATTCAAGGACATATTATCGTTCATATTATTGTAAATATTATGAATGTTATTACAGTTATTAAGAGAGAATATAGTTGTTATATGATATTATACTCTGCAGGATGTTATTAATGTTGGAGAAGCCAATTCTGAGGCGATGAGTATTAAAAATTGAGTGGTGGCTGGAATTAATGGGAAAGTTCCTTTCGATAGCTAGACGAAATATGTGGAGGAGGTTACTTTAATTTGTAAATTAACCAGATATTTCTATTTGGGTTACGTGATTAATGGAGAGATTTACTATTAAAAAACTCGTGTTTTAAAAAAACAGAGCGGAAAAAGATTGGGAAGTATAGTTACTTACCTTTGACTGTTTTTAAAATTATGAAGGTGAGAATTATGAATATACTGATGAAATGGGATATTATTCAGATTATTAATTACGGGAGGAACAATTTGAGTATTTTTGTTGTTATTGAGTCTATTACTATTAATAATATTATTACTATTATTATTGTTATATTTCGGAATGGTCATAATGCCAGTTTAGCCAATAAAAACACACGCACTATATATTTGGTGTTATTTTGCTTCAGTGATATTTATTTTTTACATTAATCTTAATCTTATTTCGGCCAAAGTTCTTTCGTCACACTCCTGTGACCGCATCAGTGGTCATTTGTTTTCTTCTCACTTACTTGTGTCTCTCCTTACTAACCGTCAGCCATTTTGTATTTCTATTGTATGTCTTCATTTGCGCATGCTTATATCTCTATGTGCGTCTATGTTTATTTAGTGTGTGTGTGGGGGGATGCCTGTAATATTTGTATCTTCTGGTTATATACATTCTTGTAATTTGTATTTTGTTTTTGTTGTTGTTGCTTTTGTTCTAATTTTGTTCATGTGTTTACATCCACCCATTATTATCATTACATATGCTTGTATGTATGTATAACAACAATATTAGTAATAATAATAATAAATCTAATCGAAAAAAAAAAAAAAGAATATACATATACATATATATACATACATATACATATACATATATATATATATATATACATATATACACACATATATACACATATACATATACATATATATACACATACACATATATATAGATATTCATTTCTATTTCTTTAATTACCTGTGTATTTATTATGTTTGCAGGATCCACTATTGTCATATGTTGTGGTGTGCGCTATTGCTCCATTCTAGTTTTCTATTCAGGCTAGGTTTATTTTCTATTATATGTGTAGCTTCTGTAATTTGTCTAATTGTTGCATCTGTTCTATGTGTGGACAATATCTTACTCTCTATGTTATTGATTGATCCCCCGTGTTCTTGTTCGGCGTGTTGGTACAGAATCGATGAGCTTTTACCTTCCTTGAGTTGTCTCCAATGTTCATTCACCCGCTCACCAATGCTTCTTGCAGTTTCCCCTACGTATGTTACTGTCTTGTTACTGCATCGTCCCTCTATGCATCATATACTATAGACCACATTTCTGGCTTTACAGTTCATTTGTGGGCTAAATCTACATACAGTGCAATAGTTATCCGTACAGAGAGTTCTACTAAAAGGATAGCTTCTACCAATTATAGATCTGATAGGGTTGCCTGGCTTTTCAACAACCTTAATTCTTAGTTTAAGTTTATCTAGGGTCCTTCTAAAGCGGTACGCTAGTTCACCTCCAGGGGTGGTGTCAACGAACATGACACTCTGGTATTTATGGCTATCATACCAAGAGTTGGCCTTCCCTATTTTCTTTTTTGTCCTTTCTATAGTGTTCCATGACTTGTTCCTATAGAGTGGGCAAATCCCATTCCTATCATTACATAATATATTATCAAATTTCTTCATGGCTCCTTTGTATACTCTGATCCTTTCTTTATGGCTGTAACCTGAGAACTGCATGCGGTGAATGAAATACTGTATGTGTCTCTTTAATTCTGTAGGCTCGCACATGCGTGACACATTTCTCATTATTCTGACGAGGTCTGCCATCAAAATATTGAATTTGGCATTGTCCCGCAATGGCTGAGTTCCGGTGGATCAGGTATTTTGAGGCCATAGGTTTTGCATAGTATGAATGAAGGATTTGCGTTTTATTTTTCACAATTTCTAGCCAGAGTTCAGTGTCTAGTACTGGTAGTCTATGGTTGGGGTGTTTAGTGGGGTAGTCTATTGTGACCTTAATACTCTGGTGGATGGAGTTAGCTAATTGCTGGATGCTCTCCATAGTATTAGTTTCTATTACTATATCAACAGTACTCTCTTGTGGGGGTGCCTTTACTACTATATTGATATCATCAACATAGCGAGAGTACATGTTTACGAGTATGGATTTCTGCAGTAGGCATTCTTAAGCCTTCTGTCCCACCATACCATGAAGAGGTTGGCCACATCACCAGCGATACTAATACCGATGGCTGCCCCCTCGTCCTGGGCATATATTTTATTATTAAATTTAAATGTGTGGCCTTTTAGGGTAACTCTTATACTAGCTCCTAGTGCATGTGCGATCATTTTCTTTACCTGATGGACATTTGCGGGGCTCCGTATGGCTCTGGCCCATCCGCGCCATCTTTCTATATGTGTCTTCCTAGCCATAGAAGTAATTGTAGGCGGTCTACCTCTTAAACATCTACTGGGGCAGAAACTACTAAGATTATGTTTATCTAAGTATTCACTATTATATGTCAGTCTAAGTAGGAGGCCCAGTTCTTCTGTGTCGACATTACAGAACTCCACCTGGCTCTCGTTGATCATCTCCACGCACTTCTCCACTGCAAAATCTACGTCAATCGATGGGTATAGGGATACCACATCCATGCTACCTACTATACATCCTGTCAAGTCACAAGTTTTGTTACAGTCACTGATCCTGCTTAGGAGATCTTCTGTGCTGTCACACACATCAGGTGACATCCTGATTATAGGGCGTATGATCATTGAGAGGAAGTAGGAGATTCTGTAATTGCTAGCGATATTCGCTCCACAGACTGGTCTTGTTGGTGGTCCTGCTATAGGGTCAGTAAAACCTTTATGGTCCTTGCGAAGTCCATACAGTGCCGGGATATCATTGTTCCAGGCTTGGAAATTCTTTGCAGTACGTTTCTGAGGTCCCAGAACAATTGTCCACATCATCATGTGGGCATTGAGGACCTTTTCTCTCTCCTCATGCGCCTGTACAGTTGTTACTTTTGTATTGGCGATATGAGGTTGCATTGCCTGGATGTAGTTCGGTAAGCTGTCTATTGACATCCTGCCGGACTTATCCGTGGGAAGGCATATCACCTCTCCGTTCCTCGTGCGCTGAATGAGCTTCTGTAGGCCACATGCAGGTTTAATCCCTAGTTGTTGGGCATCTGTCTTATTCTGTCTCTGTCTCTTAATGTATAATCCTAAAATCTGTCTAAGTTTGGTCCTAGCTATAGTGAACTGTGCTTCCATGTGGTCATTAGTACGTCTTGGGATGTATACTCTTTTGTTGAAGGGTAATGTTGTTGGATAAATTCGGTTCATACAGGAGTGTGACGAAAGAACTTTGGCCGAAATAAGATTACGATTAATGTAAAAAATAAATATCACTGAAGCAAAATAACACCAAATATATAGTGCGTGTGTTTTTATTGGCTAAACTGGCAATATGACCATTCCTAAATATAACAATATCTGTTTCAACACACGACTTCACATAAAAAATCTTGCACAACAAATATTTAAACTATTATTATTGTTATTAGTATAATTATTGTTATTATTACTTCTTTTATGATCAATAGCGTGATTACTATCATCTAAATGGTTGGGGGAAGAGTTAGGGACAAGGTGATTATAGTATTCAATTTGTTCCTTATATCCTGCTTTTTATAAAGCTGAAATATAGAAATCAATGTTATTATTGAAAACGATTTTGTTGGCAGATAATTTAGAGATCCTAAGCGATATCTTTTTAACTAAATTTTTGTTATAGTGGTAGGGTAGTTACTAAAAATGCTGATGTAGTTTAGGTTGGTTGAAGGTTTATGGCATAGGAAACATAAGGCTGTATTTAAGTTCAGAGTAAGACCAAGTAAGTTAGCCTTAGTTCTAATAAAAAACTACAAAAAGTTAAACGAAATCTAGTCAAATTCTTTAGTAATATGGGCCTAAGTATTATCTAAGATGATGATAGAACTCATGTCCAATGTCCGGAAATCTTTCGTCACTCACCTGTGACATCCTTAGTGAGACTTTCCATTTTCGTGTATGCTCTTGCTCTGCTTATTCCATTCTGTTCGTCTATGATGTGTGTGTATCCTAATAATCGCATACATCTGCGTTTGTGTGTGTGTATGTATGTATGTGTGTGTGAGCGTCATTGTTCTTAGTAGCACTATGACGCGGCTCATACACTCCTCTCCATAAACTCCTCTCCATACACTCCTCTCCATGCACTTTCTGAAACTATGTGTACCTGAGTAGGTATCGCCATGCCAACATTCACTGTTATGGTCGATGCCACGATTATAGGTTACACTTCCTTCCAAGCAATGATGTAAGTAGCGGAATTGAGCTAGAACAATAAAACTTAAGGCACGTACACGGCATAATTTAAGTTCAATCTGTGCCAAGAGGCAGTACTCTGCGTGCTTTAGATTTGTTAGTATGCCTGGATAATTATTGATCAGACCTCTTATGTGCATATATGTTCATCATATATGTATTATGCTGCTTGCATCTTATTCTTTTCTACTCGCTTCAGTCTTTAGTCGTCATGCAGATTTTTCAATTGCATGAACGTTGAAAAATTCTAGGAGGAGATTACGTCGGAAAAGACTGGAGTTCTTCTACTCAGATCGGTGACACGTACACTAAGACAATTTTTTAGGCTACACATCAACGAGATAAACTACACGAATCAGCTTGCTCTAAAACCATGTAGTAATCAAAACTAAAAACTTATTCTCAGTGCAACTTTTGAAGAGTGCAGTTCAATTTTAGCAGTATTTTTAAAAGTTATAATGGAAGTGAGAAAGGAGCATATTCGGCATATTTTGCTTTATCAGTTCAAATACAGATAACAATGCCCCGAAAATTGCGAAGAATATTAATGCAGTATATGGGGATCGGATATATAGCGTAAGCCACTTTCATTGGATGTTCTAGAAATTCCGAGCTGGAAACTACAGCCTAGAAGACGAGCCTCGTCCTTCAAGATCAGTAGAGCTAGATGACGGCGTACTGCAAACCCTGGTGTAACAAATTCTATTCTAACTGTTGCAGAAGTAGCAGAGAAGCTTGGCTTTGGTCATTCAGCTATTCATCGAAACCTATGTGCCATCAGATATGTCAGCATATTGGGTCAATGGGTTCCTCACAAACTTTATGAGGCTAATCCAGCGCAGAGATTGAATGTGTGTTCTTTATTGCTGTTACGTCTCACGAATGAGCCTTTATTTGGACGGAATACTGACTGGTGATAAAATTAAAAGACCCAAGTTTCGCGTAAATCGGTAAAGTGGTTTTCGAGATATTAGAGCTTTTGCGGGATAAATACCTAAAACTGCGCATAATGGGAAAATGTTCCGAAAATAATCTTCATCCTGAAAGGGGAGAAGCTCTTATCTTTCGATTAGACACAGTGAGTTGACAACGAAGACATACGATTTTTTTTACAGTAAATGTTTCTATTTTCGCTTTTGTTTAAAACAATAGTTTAAACATTTAGAAATACTTTTAAGTTAATGTGATTTCAAAAACGTTATTTGTTTGAACAGTAAGTATGTATATTTTAGTTTTCTTTAAAAAGTCAATATTTAAATGTTTTGTAAAATTATTTTCAAGTGAATGCCATTACAAAAAGTAACATTTTGGCGTATGTAAAAAATATTCTAAAGTGAAAATGACTTTAAAAATACGGTAAATATTTCATAGAAGACCCATTTTTCGAGTGCATTCAACATATCTCACCTCCAAAGATTTGGCTGCTATTTCTAGCACGCCCTGCTACCACGTAACTGCTATTAGCGATAAAGGACTCGAAATACCTGTTGCGTGATAGGAGGCGTGCAAAAAATAGCAGCCAAATCTGTCTTTTTCTGTGGAAGGGAGCCGTTTACGCGTGATGTCAGTTTCACATTCGTTAAAAGCACGCGAAATAACCTGGTAAGCAAAAAATCCATGAAACACAACTACATTGCTAGGAAACTCAGTTTTTGGATGACCCAAAGTGTCACGGGTGGTCTGGTACATATATATATATATATATATATATATATTGCATCATATGTAAACAAACATAAGTTTCTTTTTGAAGCGTTGAAATGTATCGTAGAACACGTAGAAAGATGTAAATTTTCAATGCATAAATACTTATAGAACACCATATGTAGGATAAGTTTCCTTTCAGAGCAGAAAAGTTCTGTCAGTATTTACGCATTGAAAAAAATATCTTTCTAAATGTACTACAATATATTTCACCACTTCAAAACCAAACTTATGTTTGTTTACATATGACTAATCTATATACCATCTAGCGTTTCTGGATGATTTATAAATTCTAAAATTGCAAAACAAAAATTTGTCGGAGGGCAGGTTAGCTTAAGGGTAGAACTCTCTGATCAGAAATTAGTTGGGTGTGAGTTTGATCCTCTAGTCTCTATCAGCATTTACGAATTGAAAAATATATCTTTCTACTTGTTCTACAATATATATGTATACACACCCATACATATATACACACACACGACAGGCTTCCTTGAGTTTCCATCCAGCAAATCCACTCACAAGACCCGAGGTTATAGTAGAAGACACTTGACCAAGGTGCCACGCACTGGGATGAATCCATGTGGTTGGGAAACAAGCTTCTTACTACACAGCCACTCATATATGTATATATATATGTATGTGTGTGTGTGTGCGTGTGCGTGTGTGTGTGTCTGTGTGTATGTGTATTTATATATATACATACATACCCACATATATATATATATATATATATATATATATATATATATATATATATATGGAAAAATAAGTTCAAAAGAGACCAATTCAAACATTTTGAGAGGTCGAAAAAGAGAGAAAGAATGATTTCTAATAAAGATACATCTTATTCATAAAAAAAACACCCAGAACAATTAATAAGAATATGAAAATAGTTGTTGAAAAATATCGTTATAGGCATAAAAATACCATAAACAATTGTAGAAAAATGGAGGAGAAAAAGATGTTGAATCAAAATTAGCTTTAATACAAAATAGGATTCAGTACATAAGCGCGTTTCAAAAAAATTATAACCAGAGTACTGCCTCTTGGGACAGATTGAACTTAAATTCCGCTGTGTATGTGCTTTAAGTTTTACTGCTCTAATTCACTTCCGCTACTTACATCAGTGCTTGAAAGGAAGGTGTGTAGTGAAAAAATTATAACCATAGTAATTATAATTAAATTTATGCATTGTCATTTTCATCTGTGTGAAGAATTTTTGTAAAAAAAATATTTAATAAAATATTTAATAAAATAAAGTAAATGAAAATAAGATGCAGTAAGGGAGAATACAAGTGGGGTAATAGGGAAAAAATCGGATATTTGCAAGCACGTTTTAAAAGAGGAAAAATAACTAATAATAATATTAATGGAGACGAAACTGGAAAAAAAGACAGACATATTGTGTATGCAGGTCTATATGTGCGGTAAATTATAACATAAAAGTAAGAATGAAAAGCTGACGGGTGTGTTTTAAAAAATGGTAACAGGTCAAGACAAAGTATAATAAAGAAGGCCAGGTGTGTATAGTAGAATATAACGTAACAGATGAACTAGTAGAAAAAAAACATAGAGAGTTTTACATTTACATATTAATATTGCAAACGAAAAAATATATGTATATATATATTACACGAGGCTAAAATGTGATAGGCAAGACTATGTTTGAAAAAGTTACAATATTAAAGTAAATATGTACATGGGGTGAAAAACGCAACTTTCGAAATTGATAACAAAGAATCGATATTTTGTTGGAAGTTAGAGTTAAAAGAAAGATGTATAAAGAACATTGCAGTTAAATAGTGTTCAGGCACCGCAGCACAATTGAACATTTTAGAAATACCTTTTGGGGGTCAAAGTTTGGATATTATGGATTATAAGTCGTGACAAATACGTATTTCTAGATAGCAGGATGCAACACAGTATAAACAAGTTTGTTACGAAGTTCCATACCAAGTTTCAATACAATTGACAAATAATACTTTGAGGTTCCGCAATGACTATGAATAGAACGAGAGTATGAACGTCTCTCCACTGCCACTGCAACGGTCGTTGTGTGTACGTTGTACGTGTGTGAAGTTTTCTGCTTTTTACCTTGTTTTAGGCCATTGTATTAAAAGTAATGATCTTGTGGTCGTGTTGAATTTACTGTTGTTTACATTTCGTGATGACTCATAAGCCAATAACACATCATGATATTGAATTCCCAATATTTGGTACTCCGTGAGATCTTCGCGAACAAGTTTTGCAAACTTACAAGGGTGTACTAAAATGTGCTTTATTTCAAAGAGAAAACGAAAAGTATGTAGTTAAGATCCTTCAATTAAACAAGTTATCAAGATAGTAGCAGAAAAGATAATTCTTCTTTGCCAAAAGGCATCCATCCCTTGTGTTACGATTGAGTCAGTTAAACCGAAAATCTTAAACGTTTATCTAAAGTACCAAGCACTACTAAAATCGGAAAAATAGAAAAAATCTGCTATCATTTCAAACAATCTGGAAAGTGTTTAAAAGCGATGCAACAAAAGATTTATTTGACATTTCCTGTTGCAAGTGCAACTCTTTTAAAATCTGCAGTTGTAGTAGAGACCAAAAAGTACCACAGAGAAAAGAGTTTTTACAGGAACAACGGACAAATCGAACAATGTCCAGAGATTGATTAGAAAGAATCGGCCAGATCACAGTGGCCATTCTACGTCAGCAAAGGATTCTGAATTGATAGTGTTTTCATCAAGCAGTGAATCTGGATATAGATCAGCAGGCGAAGATGAAGATTTTCCAGTTCCATTTTTCACTGGTACAGCAATCAATACAGGGCCAACAAGAGGCGCCATTAGACTTTTGGAGGATAAATTGAAGAAGCCATTGGTTATCGTGTCAACTCCGCGCAAATGAGCTTCATTTACGCCATCTTATTAACGATCTCGACGGAAAAACTACTGGGCGTTGTGGATTTCTTGGGCCGATTGGAAAGAGACGGGATCGATGCGAAACACTAAGTGTTGTGAAATTTAGTCCGATTCCAACGGACTTACGATCATTAGACAGAAACGATCTCAGCTCTGAACAAAAATACCTTCTTGATATCCACCAGTCTATTTCTGAAGGGAAATGTTCATCTGAAATGGCATTAAGGAATCACGTTAAAATGGCGCATTCACGATGGCTTATAGCTGCAAATCGTATGCTTTGGCTGTAATTTGCCACCGAAAATCCTTCTAACACGATGAAATTAATTTTCGCTTACATAATGAAAGTTTATGTGCCAATGTGGTTCACAATTAAAGGCAACTTTTCCTCAGAAAATGGGGCTCTAAGTATGTTCAAGACAATACATTAAGCGTTTGAAGACATTGCATTTCCAATTATACAATGGAATGCTTTCTTTGCGCAACCAGAAAATATTTTACTGGCCATGATAAACGATAAAAGGGGCCACATTCGAGAACTAGCATGAAGACGAATAATGTAGGTTCGAATACAGTATAAAGGGAAATCTGTGCGACCTTTCAAAATTCCTACCCTAAATTTTGCTGTCTCAAACTACATGGACATAATCAACTGACAGGATACTATTGTTACTGAACCACCCCTAACACAGGCGGTTTCCGTCGAAGAAATCGATACCTTTATTCAACAGCAGCATTACATGCAACTGGGAAAATTACCCTGCCACACCTAAGCTGTGGAGAGATGTGTAAAATTCGTGACGACAGAAGCATCATCTAATGTTTGTGGCGAGAACAGGCGAGACGGTTTCATTAGGAGTCGAATCGAAACAGGAGAAAAAAAATGCCGGTGTTCGAGACAAAAACGGACTTCAAATTGAAAGTTAATGCAGCAATAATCAGAATTGTTTAGTTTTTAGCTATTTTCAACATAACAAACATTGTATCGTTTTAGGTATTTCCAAAAACAACAAATCTTCGACTGTTCCATTCTTTATTTGAGAGAGAGAGAGAGAGATGCTAACTCTCTTCTACGAAAATAATTAATTGGTTCTATTACTGGAATAAAAAAGGAATGAACTACAACGATTCGTATTCTTTAGTTACATGGAATGATGTCGAATAGATTGGAAATGTTTATTATTTTTAAAACAAAAATATGTCAAGAATCAAAAATTGGCTTACACGTGTAACACATATATTCGGTGACCTACTATTAAAAATAAT
Source organism: Octopus sinensis (assembly GCF_006345805.1). Lineage (NCBI taxonomy): Eukaryota > Metazoa > Mollusca > Cephalopoda > Octopoda > Octopodidae > Octopus > Octopus sinensis. The sequence goes on along the minus strand of NC_043005.1, from coordinate 60,123,930 downwards.
AAGGAGAACAAAGTCGAAAACTCTATCTATTTCACATAACTTCGAAATTTCAAGTGCGTTGCTGAGCCTAAAGATATACATTTTAGAGTTTGACATTTTAACACTCATGTTTTTAAAGACTTTCCCAAAACGAAATTTATTCGTGACAATGAACGTAAAAATCAAAATGAAGGACGGCAAATGTGTAACAAATTGATTTTTCACTCATTATTCAAAATTGTAAGTGAGCTGCGGAGCCTGAAGATCTAAATTTGGGAACTTTAGATTTCAACACAGTTGTTTTAAAAGGATGATACAATGAAGACTTTTTTGTAAACAAACATAGTTAGAAGCTATGTGTAAAAAGTACCTTTTTCGCACCAACCAAATATACATACATACGTACGTATGTAAGTATGCATGTATGTATGTATGTATGTATGTATGTATGTATGTATGTATGTATGTATGTAGCATGTAGGTATGTATGTATGTATGTATCTATCTATCTGTCTATATATATATATATGTGTGTGTGTGTGTGTGTGTGTGTGTGTGTGTATAGGCGAAGGTGAGGCTGTGTGCTAAGAAGGTTGCTTCCCAAAAAATGGTTCGGTTCCGGGTTCAGATCCACTGCGTGGCAGCTTCGGCTTGTGTCTACTACTATAGCCACCAGCCGAATAAACCTTGTGAGTGGATTTGGTACAGGGAGACTGAAAGGAGACTATCGTGTATATATATATATACATATTATATATATTATATATATATATATATATATATATATATATATATATATATATATATATATATATATATATATATATATATACATATATATATATGTATATATCAATATGTGTGTGACTTTGTGTCAATTTCTTGACCCAATCACCGTTTGACAACCGGTGTTTGTGTGATTATATCCCCATAACCTAATGGCTCGACAAAAGAGGCTGATAAAAATAAGTACTAGGATTCAGATATGTCCTGAGGTCGATTTGTGAGACTAATACTTTTCATGGCAGTGCTTCAGCATTGCCGCAGTCAAATGACTGAAACACGAATAAGAACAAAAAGACACATGCACACACACACACACACACACACACACACACACATATATATATATATATATATATATATATATATATACATACACATATCAACGGATCAAAATATATACCAATGGATCACAATGTAATCATTGTAATGTCCTTTTGTGCACCCTGGTGATTTCCATCCAAGGCATTTTAAAATGCAAGTTTATATATTTATATATAATTTGTAGTTCTAATGTCGGTTGTAAAATGAAACAACTGTAGGCGAATATGTTAATTAATTAGTAAATTAATTTGTATCCATCAGATCTCTCCGTTTTCAAACTTAATATTTAATATTTTATGATACTTTATATAATATATATATATAGAAGAAATTACTCTTCACAATGCAATATATCAAACCAATGTATCTTGGATAAAAATATCCCTATAAGAGCTTTAAATAACCTCCTCATATATATATATACTCTTAGACACACATATGCAAGTTAGCTATAAGAATGTTCCATATCGAAGTGTTATAGAGGGATAAAGGAAAATATATACACAAGATAGTTTAACACGTAGATCTTTATGGATTAAAAAATACACACTACGGAAGAAAGTAAACGGAAGTAGTTATATAATTACCTTCCCTTGATAAACACAGACTAACGCAGTTATTACGCATGTTTACAGTTAGAGCAATGATTCTCCCGAGACAGCTGTGAAAAAAGTCTATTACATAAGTCATTTTGTTTACTTCATTCCAAACTGTTGTGTACTCTATAAAAATATATGCATTAAACTTACTTTTGTTTATCTTCTTGTGAATTCTTGCGCTTATCATTGAATACATCGCATTTTTTTACAAACAGTAACGAGTGGAAGATTGTATTGAAAACTTCAGTTGTTATAATTGCTTATGGAGCCAAACTGTCTCCAATATTGTTCATCTTTGAAAGCATACTTACGAGAAACGTTTCCTATTATATAAGAAGGTAGATTCGAGCAATTTAATTTCCCGAGCAGACAGATCAATTATTATCCATTTAAGTGAAGGGGGTACATTTTTTTGTGATCACATAATTACGTTAGAAACCACTTTATATACCTAAGTATCAGCTTGGTGCAAAACGTGGTTTTTAAATTTGTTATGATTTTAACTTGGTTCTGTATAGCTAAAATATAGCTAACAAAATTGATGCAAAATTTGTGTGCTGACTCATTGATTTCTTCTTCGATATAAACATAAAATCAGTGAGATTTTAATTATTTCGATAAACGATCTGTACGGACATCCGTGATTAAACCAGTATTAACAGTTGCTGTACTCTAGTATACAAAACAAACATAAAGTAAACTAATTAATGTATGCTGTGTGGCGAAACACATCATCGTCACAAACACTGACACTATGTTCAAAGTGTCCTGAAGTACGGCAGTACAAACCATTTTATGTTCCATTTCTATTAGTCCTCCTGAGAAAGGCTTTACGCGAACGACATCCTTGAGTAATATAAATATGATTTCTCAACGAAATTATGACAAGTTTTCACACCTACAGATTTAAAAATTCTGTACATGTTCTATGTGTTTCTGTTCTTCACACACAATATTTCTTACATCGAATGATATCTCTTATTGTCACTCGAGCTTGCCGCATTGATTAAAATCAATATTTATCATTGAATTTATGATGACATTTCTTCAACACATTATCATTTACACTTTGAGATTTGATTTCATTCGACAATTATTTCAAAGGGGAATTTTTAAAAACATGCTAAACAATGAAATATTCTTAAGTAGCAATAAGAAATATTTTCGTATTTATACAGCATGTAGAAATGGTCTCTTGGTGTAATGCTTATGATTCTGTAATTAGAATCTGAAAATTCGAATTTCAGAATAGCATGTAAAATTTTTCCGGTATTATTTCAATCCTTTTGCAATTTCCATACGCTCATCAATTCTAAATTAAATAATAAACACAGCGTATTTTAAACTTTTAAAATGATATTCATAAAATATCAGCCAGAACGCTGATATCGTCCTATAGAAGAAAAATAATCTCACATTGGTGAATTTAGTCCTTTATACACCGCAAAAGAGAATATGCTCTTGGATATTAGACTGTTATTAACAGTCTAAGATGTTTCACTTGAAAATCAACGAAAAAAGCCAAAACGTTGATTTAGTATTGCGTCACTCATTTTGGCACACAGACACACACACACATACACACAAACACACACACGCCTACATATATATCCCTATACATATGTGTGACTATATATATATATATATATATATATATATATATGAAAGTGTGTTTTTATATATATATAAACACACATATATACATACCGATATCTATATCTCACCCCCTCTCTCTCTCTATATATATATATATATATATAGAGAGAGAGAGAGAGAGAAAGACGGACAAACAGACAGGCAGAGGGACAGACGGAAAGAGAGACAACTAGACAGACAGACAGACAGACAGACTGATAGATAGATAGATAGATAGATAGATAGATAGATAGATAGATAGATAGATAGATAGATAGATAGATAGATAGATAGATAGATAGATAAATAGACAGACATAGCCATGTCGTAAGAGTGTTGCACTCACGATCTTGCGATAGTGATTTCAATTATTGTAGCGGGCTGTGCGCTATGTTCTTGAGCACAACACTTCATTTCAAATTACTTTGCGATCACTTCGACACCTTCCAGGCAACGTCGATTCGATAGAGGGAGTAATGTAATGTACAGCAAAATCTTTTTGATCAACATAAGTAGCTCATCTTCACAGTTTGTTCTGCAAGAATTTGTTAGACTGGTTGTTTCTGACTACAAGAGACTACCATTAGCATATTCATGAAACATAATTACTATTTGTGCTGTGTAAGTATACAATATGTGTCAAGTTAATGTGATCACAGTAGACATAACACCAGTACGGTATATTTACCACTGGCATCTGATTTATACGTATTACGAACTAAATATTATTTCTTGTAACGGGTACGTTTTGGAAATAGCTTTACCATTTCTCTCACATTCGTAGATGCATTGAAAACGCATGAGGCGTCGCCCTTTCAAATCTGAAAGAGCTAAAAATTTTAACAAAACCGAAGATTCACCACTATTTTTATTCTGAATGTATATTTATTATCACCTAAATGCTGACCGTGTCTCTTTTCCATTCAAGATGAAGAAATAATAATTATGATATTTGAAATACAGCAGTTTAAACCAATTTTCGCGAACGCAATTATTCATTTCAGTGAGATTATAATATCTCTGAAAATCGACTTGTAACGATCAAAAGTTTCTAGAACTTCGTTCTTCATGTACTAAGGTCAATAATCCTTTTATTGAAGAGGGAAAACGATGTGTATCAGCGCCGAAAACATCTCCAGATTTTCTGAAGTATGTAAACACATTAAGAATGTGTATATTTTGAATACTAATGTACAATCTATTTGATACAATTGAGCACTGTTATTGTCCGACTAAAGTCATTCACAATTTTGGAGACATTAATATTCTATGCATCCCACTGAGCTGCACGTAATTGCGAATTTGAAACCACAAAACAACAACTAAGACACATTTCTTCATAAATCAAAATAAAACATATTCACATATTGTAATCACCCTTGAAATATTATATATGCATAAGCATATTAAGGGTAAACATTATTAATAATAATTGAAACCAGTGACCAGCATGCATAAAATATTGTCCGTAGACTGTAAATCATATATATATATATATAGATAATATATATATATCTTATATTATATATATAATATATATATATACACGAAGGCATAACCGTTAGATAATTATACACTAAGAAGAAAAACCAGGAAGCGGCTTCGTTGCTTGCTGAAGAAGTTTGTCGGATATTCAAACCACGGAAAAATACGTTCTGATACATAGCACGATCAATGAAAGCGGGCAAGACAATATTGTGGTTTTCCTTTTGTGTATAATTACCTATGGCTATAAACACTTATATATATATATATATATATATTATATATATATATATATATATATATATATATATAGAACATATATATATATAATATATATATAATATATATAATATATATATATACATATATATATATATATTATATATATATATACTTTGATACTTTGATACTTTGATAGGTTTCGGGCATTATTGGCCCAGGCCATGTCTAACTTATAGCACCACCTGGTGAAGTCTTTCAAGTCAGAATTTGGGCACTAGGCCCACTCAAGTAGAGAGTTATTGTTTACAGAGACATATCCGGGTGTAGGGGGTTTATCCGGGATTCTTGAAGGAATCTGTCCAAAGACTTCTTGAACCCTATAGGGTCAGTGTTTGTTTAATGTGTTTTGTGTAATGTTAAAGAGAGCGGGGCCAATTGAGGTGAAATAATTGTGCCGTATTGTTGTTATGAGATGAGAGTGCGATTTTGTTTTGGGCGGATGGCACGGGGCCCAAGCCTGGATGTACCTTATATATATATATATTATATACATATATATATATATATATATATGTATATATATATATACATACATATATATAGATATATATATATATATATTATATATATATATATATATATATATATATATATATATATATATATATATATATATATATAATATATAGGGAGACAGAGAGAGAAGGTCGAAGAGGAACACACGTGTTGATATATATGGGGAAATAGTCAAGGTAGAAAATGCTAAAATAATTTTGTAGAAAACATTTCAGTAGCAGTTTCAGTCATTGAGACTCTTTCAACTGTAAGTATGGAAAATAATTAAATTTTGGAAAAATTTAAAGAAAATTTAAAAGAAAAAAAAAATTGCAAAACCACCTTCAGAGCACTTGACCAATTAACATCCTACTACTATCATGGCACTCCCGCATTCTTCTTCTTCTTCTTCTTCTTCTTCTTCTTCTTCTTCTTCTTCTTCTTCTTCTTCTCCTCCTCCTCCTCCTCTTCCTCCTACCTCCACCTTCTTCTTCTTCTTCTTCTTCTCCTCCTTCTCCTCCTCCTCCTCTGTCAAGAATTCACAATGACCTCGAACCCACAAGAGTAAACAAGAGAAACAGAGATAGGCAGAAACAACGAAAATGCCACTTGTATTTGAATACTATGCAAATATTCTTTTACAAAATCCTTTCTTTTATTTTTTCCAAAAATTAAAATTTGTCCATACTTACAGTTGAAAATGTCCGAAACCAGTACTGAAATTATGATTTTTTATAAAATTATTTTAGCATTTTCTACCATGACTTTTATTTCCATATATGTATATATGATAGCAATTGGGTATGTGGTGATGACGAAGTTCACAAAATTTCACTTTATATCCAATGCTGTATGTATGCGTATATATATATATATATATATGCATGTGGGCACGTGTGTGTATGTGTGTGCGCGTGCATTTTAGATTGGTACACGAAGAAATAGGTTTGCATTAAACTTAAAGTTATCCTCCTAAAACATATTGCCTGGAATGCATCCTTACGAATTTCGACCCCATATGTAACCTTGGTCATGTGTCTCTGTAGAAACACTTCTTCATCCAATCTAGACTATAATTATCGGAGTTGATTGTATTGTGGGTTCAGCAAATAACTTTTTTCTTGAATGTGTCAAGCAGGTGAGACAGTATTTTAATGGGAAAGAAACGAAATATGATTTTTCCCCTGTGAATTAAAGTTAAGTTAAAACCTATTTTCTATTGTTACGTATGTTTGAGAAGTGTGATAAAAGTTTCACATCAAAATGATACAAAAATATAAATAAAACCTACCGCATTCCATTTTACACTAAAGACAGTGTGTGACTAAATATATCAAGTTGTCAGTTGCGTGTTTCTGTGTGCGCGTATGTGTGCGCGTATGTGTGTGTGTGTGCCTGTATGTGTGTGCCTGTGTGTATGTGTGCCTGTGTGTGTGTGTCCCTGTGTGTGTGTTTGTTTGTATTGTGTGCGTGGACTTCAAAATATATCATAAAGTCCTGATGTAAAATAAATTCATGCAAAAAATACATTAAAACAGATACGAAGGACGTCTGAAGTGTCAAGATTAGTTTTGTCTTACTAATGCATTTTTTTGAAGATGACACGCATATATCCTACATAGTCCTTCCAAAGAAAAGATGTTTCGATTTGTAGATAATTCTCTATACACTATTTTTAACACGTTAATATTCTTCGTGATTTTAAGCAAGATGTATAGGCTTACATCAAAGGATTTCAGATTCCATTCAATCTATTTGACGAAACCAGACCTTATAACATACGTTAGTATGTAATTAGTACTAATATTATAAACCATCTTATTGCAGAATGATGGATTCGACGTCAGTATTTATAAAAATGAAAATATTGAGATGAAAGTAAATAATGTAATAATTTTTGTCCAGTAATATATATATATATATATATGTGTGTGTGTGTGTGTGTGTGTGTGTGTGTGTGTATGTATGTGTGTGTATCATTTCAGTCAAACAGAAGATATCATATGTATTAGCATACTATACATTATCGTCTATATGAGTCACAACGTGAATATTTCTCTAGTTGTAGAATATACTTGATGCTATATACATACATACATACATACATACATAAATACATACATAATACATATATATATATATATATATATATATATATATATATATATATGTATATCTATATATATGATATATATATATATATATATATATATATGTATATATATATATATTGTGAGTGTGTGTTTTAAATGTTTTAAAAGTTATATTTCTATAACATCAAAAGGCTAACATAAGAGAAGGATAAAGGAAAATAAATTTCAATTCACGTTTTATTTCATTAATTTCCTTTTCATTTTCTAAGCTATTATTATGTATTTATTTCACTTCTGTCATGCGTTGTGCTAGAGTCTTCTGTACACGTATCATTGCAGATACATTCCACCATATAAAATATTTGAGAAATGTTGAAATTTAATATACAGTGGAAAAATCAATGCTGTAAATTCGAAAAGTGTGACCTAGACGGTAAAGCAGCATTCTTATGAATAGTTTGGTATTTTTACGTATTGGTTTATTCACCACTATAAGTATTTATGTTTCTGAAAAACAGAGATTCTATACCCGGACTGCGGATTCATTCAATTGGTGTTTCGTTTGAATTTTGAATGTATACCCAATCCGGAAAGAAGGCAAAGAAATATAATATCTACTAATAGATTAGGAGGCGAAAATATTCGTCGTCATCTACTATGAGATCTTGAAAGTGAAATCTGATGAAATTTGTTGCTGTGCAACGTGTCAGTTATGAGAGTGATACCGCTTTGAAAATCTCTGAAAATAATGTAATGAAGTCAAACTTCTTTCTTTTTATTATAGATCTATATAGGATGCTGAATAATGACATGCACTTCTATAAAAAAGAGACGTCAGTTAATTTAACTGTTGCATAAGGTCCGTGTGTTACCTAATCGTCTCTAAATGTACTTTGATATGTAATGACAAGATGGGCTAGTGTGCTACCTCAGTGTAGACTGGCTCCTATTAAGAGAAGCTCAATCATTAGATATTACGCTCTTTTTCTTGCTAAGGTTTGCACTACATAGTTGAAAACATTCATTCAGAGATAGGTTGAATACACACATGTATACATAAACACTCACATACATAAACATGCGCGAACACACACAGGCGTACAAACAAACACACGCACACCTGTATATAAGTATAAATATATATATATATATATATATATATATATATATATTATATATATATATATATATATATATATATATATACTTTATTTTAAGCAGCAGAAAATTCAACAAAATCTGTTACTCTGAGTTTCTCGTTGCCGTTCATCAGACAGTTTTTGCTAGAATGGAACATATATATTAATTCAATCTATACTCTTACAAACGCTACACCTTTAAAAAGAAATGGACTTGTTTGATTGGCCCTTAGAAAAAACGGTCAATCTTCGAGCGAAAACAAAAAGGTCAAAAATATATGTATATATATATAAAAAAACTTATAAAATTATAAAAATTATAAAATCCGAGGAAAAAACCGAGGAAAAAACCTATTGCCGTTAATGAAGACAGTACAAATTAATGCATAGAAATTAAACCTGTTATAAATACTGCAATACATATTTATATTAAAATCCACATATATATATCAACATACACAAAAGGATGCGCGTAAACGCCATACATACATATACAGACGTATGAATATGAATCTAAATTATACACATAAAAGCATGTGTACATATATTCACGCAAACCGTCTCGCACGCAAGCTAAAATTCATCTATGTAGCAATTCTCATATACTGAGCAAGGAGGGGGAACGAAAGAAAGGGAAAGAGAGAAAAAGGAACGAAAGAGGGGTGGGGGGGGAACTTGTAGCGATGTTATTGGCATCTATAGAGGCCAGTATACATACACAAGTTTGAATTGATACATATACATACCGTCGTGTGTATGCGTGCTTAAGCACAAGCATACTTTCACTTACACATACACAGATACGCATGCTTACAAATACATATGCTTTGCTATACACAAACTTATATAAACATTCTAAATTTGACAACATTGCTTTTTTTAAAAAAACATTGCTTTTAAAAAAATGGGTGCATTAATAAAAATATATACGAAAGACATATAAAATAAAATATAACATCCTATTTTGGGTCATTTATAAATAATCAAGGTAATATAAATAATCAAGGTAATCCTATGCAATACAATAACATGAAAACAAAGTTTGTAGGTTTTTCCTAATATATATGTAGAAACAATAAGACTTTGCTATAGATCCGTCGTAGCGCTTAAGAGTCAAAATCAAAATCAAAAATCAAAATACAAAATATATACTCTATCCATATGGTATATTTATATTCGACATTTTAAATTTAGCCGCGTGCCTACATAAGTTCATTAACTCACTTCTTTGATTCAAAGAATTATTGTCTTTGAATAATATGTGCATTTTTTCTAATAAGCAAAGCTTGCACTTGAAATTATATTTGTAAGCTCCATGCCTGTATGGTGCCGCCCTGTCCAGAATGCTCCATGTCACGTTGAAAGGTGGGGCTTCCTTTTCTTTTAGTTCCCAGACATATTTTGCTAGGCTGGTTTTCTTCCTATTCTCTGGGTATTTAAAAGAATTCTTATGAGAATAAAATCTTGTTTTAAATGAATTTTCTGAAGCCCCTGTGTATGTCTTGTATTCCGATGAGCCTTCCACTTGCACCTTGGCTCTATAAACTACTCCTTTCACTAGACATTTCCCTTCTAACGGACAGGAGCTTTCGTTTTTGAAATTACATTTCCTGCTGCTTAAAATAAAGCATATTACTCTACCACTGGTATTTGAGTACTCTTTTTTCCACCTTGTTTCACATTTATGTGTTTACTCCGGTCTAACCCGCTCCTTGTAAAAGTTTGAGCGACTCTGCACAAGTAGGAAGAACAAACAGCTGAAAAAAATGGAACTTTACCCGCTGGATTTTTCTCAGAAAAATATACCTATCCCTGCACAGAAACAATATATCAAAGGTCTTATAGAGAAGACGGAAGAGTTTATTAGAAGACTGAGATGGAAAGCCTTCTTCTTTGATAATAAACAGAAAATAGAAGGTAACAAATATGGATTTAAATCTCCCAGAAACCCGCCACCGATTCCGGAATTAGAAGCCTTCGAGAAAGCCCTTTTCGAGATTATTAGGAAAATTAAATTCCGCAAATTTACCAACCAATTGCAAAAAAACATGAGAGAAAAAATTAAGGAGATTAACGACTCGAATAAGATCTTCGTTAATTCTGACAAGACAAGGAACTTATATGCACTTGATAAGGACGTTTATAAACGCCTGATTTCGAATAGTGTCACGGACACATACAAAAAAGACAACACGAATATATACAAAGAGGTGAACTTAGAAGCAAGAGGAATAGCTAACGATCTTAAGATTAGCGATAGGATTGAATACCTTTCACCACGACCAGCTTTTATTACTCTGAAAGACCATAAAGACAATTTTAGTAGAAACCCCAAATGTAGGTTGATAAATCCGGCTAAAACTGAGATAGGAATTATTAGCAAAAATATTTGGACCGTATTTTAGTTAAGTTAGATAGTGAAGTAGACTTGAGAATTTGGAAGAATAGTAAGTCAGTTATAGAGTGGTTTAAAGGTATTAGCTATAAGAATAATTGTAGTTTCACACAATTCGACATTATTGACTTTTACCCGTCGATATCTAGGACGTTGCTCCTAAGGGCATTGGACTTCGCCAAGCAGTATGTCAACATCGATAGCTCGGAAATTGAAATTATTATGCATGCGAGGAAATCGCTTCTGTTTTTCGAGGATTCCACCTGGATTAAGAAGACTGAGGATTCTCTTTTCGATGTACCGATGGGGGCATACGACGGGGCTGAATTATGTATGCTCATAGGAGCCTTTATTCTCCATAATCTAAAAATAGAATTCCCATTTATAGATGCAGGTCTATATAGGGATGACGGCCTTATAGCCACGCATAATCTAAACGGCCATGAATCAGATAGACTTAGGAAGGACCTTATAGCTTTCTTTCAAAGGATGGGCTTACGGATTACGATAGATACTAACCTGAATAGTGTAGATTTTTTAGACGTAAATTTTAATGTAAGATCGGATAGATTTAAACCTTTCCGTAAGCCCAATGAAAAGCTATCGTATATTAGCAAAGATTCGAACCATCCACCAGTTATCCTTAGCAACTTAGTCAGCAATGTAGGTAGAAGAATATCTTCAATTTCTTCGGACGAGGCAGCATTCCATAATGCTGCACCTTATTACGATAGCGCATTAAAGAATAGTGGATTCTCGGAGAAGATCCAGTTCAACCAGCTTAATGCTAATAATAATGCTGCACGAAGAACTAGGACCAGGAAAGTTTTGTGGTTCAACCCGGCTTTCAATTTGGCCGTAAAGACTAATATAGGTAAGGAATTTTTGAGATTAGTCTCTAAGCATTTTAAGCAGGGTCATAAATTCTACAGAATATTTAATAGAAGAACCCTGAAGGTTAGCTATTCTTGTTGCAGAAATTTCGCCTCTTACATTAGCCAACATAATAGGAAGCTAATTGAGATTAGACATGGTGCCGAGCCCATTAAGAAATGTAATTGCAAAAACGAAAGCTCCTGTCCGTTAGAAGGGAAATGTCTAGTGAAAGGAGTAGTTTATAGAGCCAAGGTGCAAGTGGAAGGCTCATCGGAATACAAGACATACACAGGGGCTTCAGAAAATTCATTTAAAACAAGATTTTATTCTCATAAGAATTCTTTTAAATACCCAGAGAATAGGAAGAAAACCAGCCTAGCAAAATATGTCTGGGAACTAAAAGAAAAGGAAGCCCCACCTTTCAACGTGACATGGAGCATTCTGGACAGGGCGGCACCATACAGGCATGGAGCTTACAAATATAATTTCAAGTGCAAGCTTTGCTTATTAGAAAAAATGCACATATTATTCAAAGACAATAATTCTTTGAATCAAAGAAGTGAGTTAATGAACTTATGTAGGCACGCGGCTAAATTTAAAATGTCGAATATAAATATACCATATGGATAGAGTATATATTTTGTATTTTGATTTTTGATTTTGATTTTGACTCTTAAGCGCTACGACGGATCTATAGCAAAGTCTTATTGTTTCTACATATATATTAGGAAAAACCTACAAACTTTGTTTTCATGTTATTGTATTGCATAGGATTACCTTGATTATTTATATTACCTTGATTATTTATAAATGACCCAAAATAGGATGTTATATTTTATTGTATATGTCTTTCGTATATATTTTTATTAATGCACCCATTTTTTTTAAAAGCAATGTTTTTTTAAAAAAAGCAATGTTGTCAAATTTAGAATGTTTATATAAGTTTGTGTATAGCAAAGCATATGTATTTGTAAGCATGCGTATCTGTGTATGTGTAAGTGAAAGTATGCTTGTGCTTAAGCACGCATACACACGACGGTATGTATATGTATCAATTCAAACTTGTGTATGTATACTGGCCTCTATAGATGCCAATAACATCGCTACAAGTTTCCCCCCCACCCCTCTTTCGTTCCTTTTTCTCTCTTTCCCTTTCTTTCGTTCCCCCTCCTTGCTCAGTATATGAGAATTGCTACATAGATGAATTTTAGCTTGCGTGCGAGACGGTTTGCGTGAATATATGTACACATGCTTTTATGTGTATAATTTAGATTCATATTCATACGTCTGTATATGTATGTATGGCGTTTACGCGCATCCTTTTGTGTATGTTGATATATATATGTGGATTTTAATATAAATATGTATTGCAGTATTTATAACAGGTTTAATTTCTATGCATTAATTTGTACTGTCTTCATTAACGGCAATAGGTTTTTTCCTCGGTTTTTTCCTCGGATTTTATAATTTTTATAATTTTTATAAGTTTTTTTTATATATATATACATATATTTTTGACCTTTTTGTTTATCGCTCGAAGATTGACCGTTTTTTCTAAAGGGCCAATCAAACAAGTCCATTTCTTTTTAAAGGTGTAGCGTTTGTAAGAGTATAGATTGAATTAATATATATGTTCCATTCTAGCAAAAACTGTCTGATGAACGGCAACGAGAAACTCAGAGTAACAGATTTTGTTGAATTTTCTGCTGCTTAAAATAAAGCATATTACTCTACCACTGGTATTTGAGTACTCTTTTTTCCACCTTGTTTCACATTTATGTGTTTACTCCGGTCTATATATATATATATATATATTATATACATATATATATATATATATATATATATATATATATATATATATATATATAGATAGATAGATAGATAGATAGATAGATAGATAGATATATTGATAGATAGATAGATAGATAGATAGATAGATAGATAGATAGATAGTTTCATAATTAGATACGTGCGAACATAAAGACTATATATATACCATCATGCAGTTTACCTTGTTTAGTCCATCTCTTATATGCAACATGTGTAATTTAATGATTACGTATTTAATTTAGACATCACACTCTACTAATAATGAAACATGATACATTTTCTTTTGTACCTGCTATATACATGATTTCTCCTATTGCTTGACATTAAACTTCACAGATAACATTTTGAGGTATTGTTTGAAGATTAGTTTCCTCTTCTTCATATGTTTCGGTATTTGCTGAATCTATATGATGTCAATGAACTAGTGCCAATTAATTTTTACTTATATTTTCATTCCCAATATTCTCAGCATTTCATTTCTAGGATAGATTGAAATTTGAAATAGTAGAGGTTCCTATGTGAATAGAAGCGCATATGTACCCAAAGAGGCATCTATGTGATCGCTTCTCCTTCTGAAGTAAATAGCAAAATCGTTTTCTAATGACAGATCTCTTTTACAATATAAATGATGACTGACATATACCTGCATATACAGGCTGAAAATAAACGAACATATTTGATTGTTCAGTTGCACGATCACAATGGATTTGAGTCTTAACAAAGCTGACATCAACATCTATTGAAAGTTATTGCAAATTTATCATAAAACGGAAAGTTCTGATGGAACATGTCCTGAAATAAAAAAAACAAAAAAAGCACAACCAAGTTTTCCTGAACTCACATCCTGCCCTTTTAAATGCAGGATATATTGCATAATAATGTGGTCTCTGATATGCAAAGCGCCGATAGAGTCATGGCAGGAAGGCCTTTGATCGTAAATCTATTCGATGCTGTTACAGGACTAGAAACAACATCAATAACAACAGTTATTTGTTCCTGTCATGTTGCTTTGTTTCTGGGATCCTTTTCAATATTATTTATTTTCAGTATATCGGAGGACAAATCAAAATACTGTTGTTGTATTTAATTCGGTATTCTATACTTAGTATCCTTTCTACTTTAGGCATTCGTTCTGGTGTTTTGCCGAAATGGGCTAGTCAATTACATCGACCTCAGAAATCAACTGCTAGTTTCTTCGTCGACATCAAAAGGGTGAAAGGCAGAGTGAACTTCGGCGGAATTTGAACTCAGAGTGTAAGGATGGAAGAAATGCCACTAAGCATATTGTTCGGCGTGCTAATGATTCTGCCAGCTCGCTGTCTAAAGATAGAAGCGTATTTATAAAGTGCCTAATGACTGTCATATATTATCTACCTTATTAAACTAAAAACTTACTAGAGATGGAAATCGAACTTGATGCGCAAATCATATTAATCAGAATCTTACTTTTACTGGACGGTGTTAAATAAAATACGAAGTAATAACAACATGGTATAAATATTACGCTCCGAAAGCAAATAAACTAAGCAAGTTCAGGGAATGATAAACCTACGGGATGTGATTTAGATATGTTGTATATAAAGATATAAGCCTGGTGCCAAATTTAGATTAATTATTCTATATATATGAACAAAAGGCATTTCATATTGTTTCGTGCAAGTGTTCTATCTATTTAGAAATAAATTAGTGAAATGCCATATTTAGCTAACATACTTTGCAATTATCAAAATAGCGACGTATGTGTGTTTATACAAGTATATTTTACGTAGTATTTGCATAAAGTATGAAATGCTTGCAAATATTCCCCTAGCGTTCTACGACGCTATTGGAATAGAGGCTTGAAACTGCACCGGTTCATTGGCTTACACTCGACACCCGGTTTACATTCTGTTTACTTGCACTCGGTTTGCACGGTTTTGCGTTTGGACGACTTTCGTTTAAACCATTTACGTATACCTTTCGCAGTTTTCTTTTCAGTTCTCATTTTATTTTCATTCTACTTTCATTTCATTTCTCCAGTAGTGAGGTTGATGATAGTCTTAATTAACGCTTCTGTGTTTGGTACCGTTGGGTTAAACAGCGTTCGATAGAACCAGAATTCTGTGTTTTCCCTGATAACAAGACCCCAAAGTACAATATCAATTAAGATTATAAAGGAATACTTGCAGCTGTCATAGAGTGTTGACACATTCAGTGGTGATTTGTCATTCAAATATATGATAATGATTTCTTCTCAGATATCAATAATATGCAGTCAAGGTACTTATGTTATATTTCCTTCAACATTAAATACCATAACGCGAATTTCGTTGCCGTAATTGATCACGGATCTTACAGGTGAATGTAATCTATAGGAATTCACTCCATGTGCAAATAATTCACTGTTTTGGTGTATTAGTTCTTTGGTGGGCTGTATCTTTGTTACTACGCTTATTAGCAATAATCTGCGGTATAACAATCTTTTCTTGAAGCATTTATTCTTCCTTCCAATATGTTCGATTTACCCGCATCCAATGCCATTTGCTTTCTCTGATTGATTTAGTAGCCTACACACTCTCAGGGAAATACAAACACGCTCTCGGCAGAACATTGAAAAGATGATAGTTAGAAAGAGCGAGAGAGATGGAATTGCATAATTAACTGACTGTTACTTTATTAATACCCCAATGTTCACATTAGAGTAAATAGAAGCAAAAGGTGATGAAGTACCTTGCTTAAAGGTAAATTGCCCTGACCAGCCCAGAATTGAACTCACGATGTTAGAATCGTTAACCGAACTCCTTAAACAGGCGTCTTCCCTTTTTCTTACCTAGAAGTTTCCTAAAGTTTTCATTATTATCTGTCAGTTATCTCGGAACATGTTAACAAGAGATAAGAACAATAATAAAATTTCATATCCTACATTTTACAGCGCTAAAGTTACCTATTTTTGTTGCATAACTATACACGTTTTGTAAAATTAAATAGGATTAATCAATTATCTATAATTTTTTTTTGGTCTAGATTTCTTTAAGCTATTTATCAAACAACTTTACAAAATGATTATTTAATTTTATAACTCTTTTGTTATGTGCATTAGAAACTTTATATGTTTTACGTACTGGTAATCTCACAGATTTCGTAGAAATGCTATTTCAGCCTGAAGGAGCTTCTTTTACAATTATTTCTATTTATAAAAATAATATTTGTTATCAGTTATTATATTTTGGCAACTGGTATGTTTTGCGACTTCAATTAATTCATTTTAATTGTAATCATTTGTATTGAGGATCATTATTTTTTTATACGAGACTGAATTACATGAATTGTTTTCTCATTTATTAAACGTTAAAAAAAGCTAATCGGTAAATACAATTAGTCATAATCTACTATAATGATTTCTTTTCATTACACTGAACGAATTTTGTTGCATAATAATGACATTTTAGCCGTTTGAATAATATTAACGACGTCATATAGTCGCATCAAGATCTGGAGATTGCACATTATGCAATCTTTTTGAATTGAATTTCTTCCTTAGTATGCTCCTTCTTGCGTAAAATGTTTCTACCTATATGTGGTTGAAAAATTATCAGATAAGCCAAAGAATGATTCGTTTCTTGGGCGGTCGACAGTATAAAACACAAATGTCTCTCAAATTGCATTCCGCCAGCGTAGATAATAGATATGTACATGCTGTTAAAACTATTAGACATTCGAGCTTGAAATGTCTATCTTTTTATCATGGGTTTGCTCTTTCATGGCTTACAAAACCTGTCAATCAAACCAACTGTCTTTTCAGGAACGACGTAAGTGCTAGAATCAGCAGATGAATATTTAAGAAATACTACTCTATTTTCATAAATTCGGAATGATAGATCGGATAATGTATTCCTATACACTACGCTTGAAGAAAATATACGCAAACTTCAGGGTAGATATGTTCCGTCAAAACCGCACCCTTTTGTGCACTGGATGGAATGCTGCCTAGCGTTTATACAATTGTAAATAGTAATTAAAACAAGATTATAGAATTTTAAAGATTTGTTGTAATTAATGCATTATCTCGAACTAGGTTATTACCCATCCACACACCATGACATATTTAAGTATACAGAATATATATTTATATAAATTTGAACTTTTTGTATCATTTTATTATGTTATGCGTTACTTTATACCATATTGTTCTAATTTCACATAGATTTGTATTGTTAAGTTTAAAGAGAATTATTTTAAAATTTATTTTCATTCAAATTCATTTTTTACCTTCAGACTTTAAAATTTTGATGCTGAATATTGTTTGTAGTTTTTGCTTTTTTTTTTCAATTCATTTATCTTTTAATTAATTTTTCATGTTAATTTCAGCTTTTTAATTTTCAATTCTTAGATTAAAAATCTTTTTCTAACTTATCTTCTAATATCTTTGAATTTGAAGTTCCTCGTTTTTTTACCAGTTGTGTATTTATAATTTTATTTAACTCCTGAAGTCTTCAATTTTTGCAGTTTTAATACTTTTATGAAAAATTCCAAATTTTTATTTATCATAATACACAGTTATTTGTAGTATCGATTTTTAAATGATACTCCTATATGCTTAAATTTATTCGTGATTTATTCATTATTTTATTTTTTTATTAATAATTTCAATTTTAATTACAATCATAAGCAACCTTCATCCATATATATATAGTGAACTTTTCTTCAAAGTCTCAAATTGCAGTAGTGCACATCCTGTTGTAGTCAGTATTAAGAATTCTAGATCGGCGCTTTTCGAACGATCAGCTCCCAGTTTGTGTATATGTGTTCATGCATGTGCGGTAACAAGAGCATTTTAACTCTTATTTCTAGCAATGTAGGTGTTTCCCCACACTCTAGAAACATTTAGTGTCAATTATAATTCTACTTTTTGGTGAAGCGTTGTAGCATCCCATTTATATTAATTTAATATGATATGATATATATATATATATATATATATATATATATATATATATATATATATATATATATATATATAGGAACGTTTGTACAAATACATAAATCCGGAGATTAAGATATAGCGCAGTTAATATTATAGAGGGGTGGGCCGGTGTATGGGGTTACCCGGGTTTTTCGTTCATATATGTAACTATATATATGTGTATATATGTAAATATATATATATACATATGTATCTATATATATATATATATATATATATATATATATATATATATATATATATATACAATATGTTACATTACTCGGTAGTCAAGATAAACCTCTGAGTTTCAGATGCCGAAGTGGAAATCCACAACACCATCTCTTCGGTTATCTGGCTATTTGAAAACGTTATGAAAAAATACCGTTAAAAATGAAGGGAAATTACTCTGTTATAACTCTGCTTTGCCTGCGTACTTATACATCGCTCGCATTTTTCGTCATAAAAATTATATAAAAATACATAAAAATATATAAAAATATATAAAAATATATAAAATCTTCTTGGGACATAACACAGAAAGCATGTTCTATCCGTTTTCTTTAGGGGACCAAAAACGTAACAGAAATTTAGTCACATGTGGGCATGATCCGAAAAGCTCTGTTCTTGTATTTAGACATGTGGTAGGGTCTAAGCTGCTTTTCCAGATAAGCCATCTCTCCATGTCGCATAAACCGCACCTTCCGCTGCCGTTAGTATAGGGCTTACATCTGGCCAAAATCTTCCATTGTATGTTATAATCGACACCTTTATCTCTTAAAGACCAAATATGATTGGATAATTGTGTCGCTTTTCTTTTGTTCCAGTGCCTAAAGCTCAAAGTGTGGTTATTGAACCTGGCCTTGAAATTACCCTCTATCAGGCCCACGTATTTCTTCGTCGAAACGGTGTCTTTAGTGGTTATAGAGTTTACGGTAGCTTCATATATGATGGTCTTGGACATGCAAGCTCCATTTAGCGGGCACAATTCTTTATTCCTGCATGAACAGCTGTTTTCTTCTTGTGTTTTTTGTATGTTATGATTGATTATGTTTTTAAAATTGGTAGTTGAACTAAAACTAATTTTTAAATTGTGTCTATTGAAGGGTTTCCTATAAGCATGGTTAACTGGAAAATGTCTATCTATCAGTGCTAGGAAATATTTACCTATATTGAAGGCCACCTCGGGTGAGTAAGGGGGCGTAAACCAGATGACCTTCCTATTTCTATTATTCCTTTTCCTTATTGTTGGGCTGGTGATAGGTGTATATTTTATTTTTTCGCTAAGACCACTATCTTTTAAAGCTTTATTATAAACTGGGGCAACGCTATTGAAGATGTTCTCATTAGATGAGAGGCTAGAAATCCTCTTACTAATATTTTTAACTAAATTTTTGAATACTATAGGGGGATGGCATGAACCTACATTAATATAACTTAGTCTATCATTGGGCTTCCTATAAGGCTTATAAATATTATTATTAAGATCTAAGGAAACGTCTAAGAAATTGACAACCGTCAGGTTAGTGTCTATAGTTATACTAAGTCCGAAGTGTTTCCTTAACTGGATAATATCCTTCCTAAAACGATCTTGTGCTGGTCCATTTGTATTAGCTGTTAAGGCGAGGGCATCATCTTTGTAGATGGCGAAATGTACGTTAGGGAATGTCTTACCGAAGGTATCTAGGAGAAAGAGTCCAATTAGATCACAGATGCCTGCCCCATCATATGAACCCATGCTCACATCGAAAGCGCCCTCCGTGTCGGTGTTTTTTACCCACTTTGCATTCTCACTGAAAAGTAATGTCTTTCTAGCATGGAAGATTATATCCTTATCATTGGTACTAATTTCTATGAAGTCACTAGCGAAGATTAGGGCTTTATCTAGCAGTTCTTTAGAGATAGAGGCATAAAAATCAACAATATCGAATTGTGTAAACCTCGCTTTTTTCTTATTCTTAATAGCTTTAAACCAGTCTACGACTTCTATACTATTGGACCATTGCACTAGCCTAGTATCGGTCTTAATTTTCGTATTTATTTTATCTAAAATTTCTTTGCTAATAATCCCTAGTTCTGACTTGGCTGGGTTGATAAGCCTACATTTAGGGTTGGAAAGGAAGTTTTCTTTGTGGTCTTTAATAGTAATAAAGGCCTCTTTTTGGGGGAGGGTTTCTATTTTTTTATCTAATTTAAGTTTAGCGGCGATGACGCTAGCTTCTTTATTAATTTCGTTGTATGTCTGTGCCCTAGCCTTAGTATAATTATTAATGATGCTGTTGTGTAAGAGTTGTGTGTATTTGCTGTTATCTACCAGGTATAAGTTCTTGGTTTTATCCGAAAAAAGTGCTTTTTTCTTGGAGTTTTTTATATGATCAATATCTTTTTTCTTTTTTTTCTGTTACGTTTTTGGTCCCCTAAAGAAAACGGATAGAACATGCTTTCTGTGTTATGTCCCAAGAAGATTTTATATATTTTTATATATTTTTATATATTTTTATGTATTTTTATATAATTTTTATGACGAAAAATGCGAGCGATGTATAAGTACGCAGGCAAAGCAGAGTTATAACAGAGTAATTTCCCTTCATTTTTAACGGTATTTTTTCATAACGTTTTCAAATAGCCAGATAACCGAAGAGATGGTGTTGTGGATTTCCACTTCGGCATCTGAAACTCAGAGGTTTATCTTGACTACCGAGTAATGTAACATATTGTATAGATAAATTTCCTCTATTTACATAATATTGAGGTCTCTTTCTTTCTTTTGTTATCTTACCGTTTTATCAATATATATATATATATATATATCTGTGTGTGTGTGTGTAAATATATATATAAGTAAATATACGTGTATATATATGTATGTAAATATGTATATATGTATATATATATATATATATGTGTAAATCTATATATATGTGTGTGTTTGTGTATATCTATCTATCTATCTATCTATATATATATATATATATATATATATATATATATATGTGTGTGTGTGTGTGTGTGTGTGTGTCGTCAGTCATATTCGAAAGTATTCCCATGAAATTACATATCGTTTTAATCGGCATCAGATTACTTGTTTTGGATTTAATGATCTTCAATTATCCATGCCTGCGAGAGAATGCAATGTGAACATTGTATTAATTTTTCGGTACGTGACAAAATAATCCCACATGAATATTTTATCTCGAAGACTGATATTCCTTAAATGTTGTAGATTATGAAAATTTAGTTTTCTCGTTGAGAAAACATAATAGCACCACTTGATGTTAGATCATGGTTAGTTTTCCTTATAGTTTTAAATGTTGTGATGGGAGGAGAATCACATGATATTTTAATATATTTTCGTCACCCGCAGTTGTTCAACTTACAAACCTCTCCTACGTTTTTCTCTCCTCCTACTAGGGTTGCAGCTACTGAAGTCTCTGCTGCTGCTGCTGCTACTACTACAACTACTACTACTACTACTACTACTACTACTCACACAACGGTTCAGCATTGGTTACAATAAAAGATTGCCTCGGTTTACACAAATATACTTTAATATGTTTTAATACACACCGTAATGTTGATGAATTAATCAAGGAAATGCAAGAAGAAATCCTTCATTCACGTCTGAAAATAACACATAGGGATATGTGTGTGCTGTATAGTGAAAGCGTGAAAAGTAACTACTTGAAAAACCATCACACACACAAGGAACCCTGTGCTGGAAAAAGATATAGCAAAATATAATTATAAGTCAAACAACAAACGCAAGTAGTAGACTTTCCGTCTTCCTGTCCCTCCCACTGTCTCTGTATGTCTCTCTCTCTCTCTCTCTCTCTCTCTCTCTCTCTCTCTCTCTCTCTCTCTCTCTCTCTCTCTCTCGAAGAAAAGAAAAAATTTGGAAAATCGATCGTATATATGTTTCATTTTAATATTACTCTGAGACTTAGGCAAGTAGCAGACTTTCCCTCTTCCTGTCTCTCCCTCTGTCTCCGTCTCTCTCTCTCTCTCTCTCTCTCTCTCCATCTCTCTCTCTCAAAGAAAAGAAAACACTGGAAAGTCGATCGTATATATGTTTAATTTTAATATTACTCTGAGGTTTTTTCTGTCTTCATATTGACCTCTTTCCTTATTTTCCCTATTGTTAGAAGAAGAATAAATTTAAAAAAGCGATTGCATTTAAATTTTAATTTTTTCAATAGCTATAAAGTAAGTAATTTCATGTTCTCGACTTATGTCCTGCTGAAGAGCCTGAAAAATGGTGAAATACCACAATCCACAACAACAACTAGAATATCTAATAAATGAATTACGTGGAAATATAGAAATAGTTGCTGTTTTCCTCGTAGAAAATATATTTCTTAACATAAAGAAGAAATATAAACCCCTGAAGTGGTTCTCTCCCCTAAAATAGAACCCTTACCCTCCCACTCGTCTCATAGTAATCACTCTCCCTCCTCTCTCTTACTCCGTAAGCAATTGTAAGCAGCATGTTCCAGTCAAATACTTGGGTTTATACACATACTATCATAAACGAATGGTTTTACACGCAAAAATATCAAAGAACTTGAATTGAACATGCATAGCAGGCAGAGAACCCGAACCTGAACTCTAAGGTCTGTTATTTAAATTCACAATAACACTGAGGATCTACATGGCAATATATGAAAAGACAAAGAGACAAACATATAAATTTAAATGCAAATATACATACGTATATGTGCGTATGTGTGTCTTGTTGTAAGTAACGACAAAATTACTTCACATGCAATGAAATTTAAAATATACATTTCATGTGGAAATAGTTATACTTCGTGACTTCATTTTACTTTGATGTTAAAATTATGGAACTTTGGGGAATCTCCACGTGCTTTTAGATAATAGAAAAAATATATAAATCTTAATTTCTAATTCAGCATTCTTCATCAACATGAAACAAACGTGAACTCGGCGGAATTTCTGCTCAGAACGTAAGGACAGACAAAGTGCTTAACGGCCTTTCGTCCGCCCTTACGTTCTGAGCGCATCTTTGCATACTTTCAAGGTCGATAATATAAGTACCAGTCAAAATTGGTTCCTGTGACAAAATTTGAAGCCATCATTTAATTTCATTCATTTTAACAACTAAATTCTTATTTCAAATTCCCAAGGAGACTATTATGACTATCATGTTGTTCATATGAATGGTTTTAATAAAACTCAGAGTGATGTGAACCAACAAATGATTCTTTATATGACCAGTAAACTAGAGAAACAAGAGCCATATCTCATTCAAATGCCCACTCATCGGCCCAGACAAACACAAATTAGATAATGTATATCTCGGTTGGAAATACATACAAGTCGCATTTAGTAACCCCTTGATTATGTATAAGACTCTTCGATCAGGATCGACCGAGGCCTCAGTAACAGTTTAACGGAGTGATTGATTATGCAATATTTCACTACAAAATTTAAATTTTAAGCCACAAAATAAAATGAAAAAAGAAAATCCATGAATACAGAATGCAATCTCAATGTGAATTTTTTTTTTATATATCACCCATTAAGTTACAATAGTTTGAAGCGTGGGGTTTGTCATTGCATATAATATATCCGAAATGAACAAATCTATTCATGCAATACAGTGGGTTAATCTAGTCGAGATACGTTACTTGATGAACAAATCTAGAGTGAGGTAGGTCAAAAATATAAGCGTCTTCCATCTCATGAAGGATGTAACGCTTTGTCATATTTATAGACTAAAAGGCGGCGATCTGGCAGAATCAAAAACCATCCGGGCCAAATGCTTAGCGCTATTTCGTCCGTCTTTACGTTCTGAGTTCAAATTCCGCTGAAGTAGACTTTGCCTTTCATCCTTTCGGAGGTCGATTAAAAAGTACCAGTAGAGCACTGGGGTCGATGCAACCGACTTATCCTCACCCCACCGAAATTGTTGACTTTGTACCAAAATTTGAAATCGAAATTTATAGTTTGTAAGTCGGCAAGCTGACAGAATCGTTTACCTGCCATGTAAAATTCGTAGCAGTATTTCGTCCGTTTTTGTGTTCAGTTTCTGCCGAGGTAGCCTTTATGTTTCATCGGCTTCAGGTCGATAAAATAAGTACCATTGGAGCACTGGAGCCGTTGTAATCGATTTAATCCTTACCCCCAAATTGTTGGCCTTCTGCCATAATTTGAGCGCTATATTTGCAGACTGTTAAAATGAACAAAACAATTTTTAATATTTAATTGAACGTATATAAGAGAATCTTCATTGTGAAATAATGGGAGGAGTTGCACAAACTTACAGTACTACGAAGAATGATTCGACAAAATAGGTTATTAAATTTTGATACAGCGTTTGACAAAAATCGGAAAGCTTGCTAAATCAATGTCGGTTTGGCATAGTTAGACAACGCTTGTTAGCCTAAAAGATCAAAAACACTATTTTAGTAACAGGAAATACATTGCTTGAACTACTGGGTAAATACATGTATAGGGCAAAAACAAAGATTTTTGCTTGTAAGCATTCAATAACA
Organism: Octopus sinensis; assembly: GCF_006345805.1. NCBI lineage: Eukaryota > Metazoa > Mollusca > Cephalopoda > Octopoda > Octopodidae > Octopus > Octopus sinensis. The sequence continues at coordinate 60,098,555 of NC_043005.1, read as the reverse complement.
CCCAAATGTTGTTACACCCTCAAAGTAATAAAGACGCATTCGAAAAGAGAGTTTCGGAAGTACTGACAGGATAAGAGACAGAATAACTTTAACCAGGTTAAAAATGTGAATCCGACGCACTACAAATATTCTAACCGACATACGAAAAACCCTCTTTCGCGGCTGATTCGCAAAGTAAACCCTTCATCAACAAAAATATTTTTACTCCCGGGGCAGTGGTGTTTTATAGGCGTAGGAGTGGTTGTGTGGTAAATAGCTATGTTACGAACCACATGGTTCCGGGTTCAGTCCCACTGCGTGGCAGCTTGGGTAAGTGTCTTCTACTATAGCCTCAGGCCGATCAAAGCCTTGTGAGGGGATTTGGTAGATAGAAAAGAATATTTTATTCAACATATTTCACTCACAGATTCACACACTTATTACATCTGTCCTTCAGTTTTCGTAAGCCCTGTAAAAGAAATCGAAAGGTCGGGCATTCACCCAGGTGTTCCGCGATAATCTCAAAGCCAGGAACTTTCCAGAACCTCCTCGTAGTTGCTAGTACCTAGTTGTAGCATGTATTTGAAGGTTTGGCTGTAATATTTGTAAAAACTGCAGAAAATAATTTAATAAGTGAATTTATAATCGGAAGATTCCCTATAATGCGTGAACTATCTAAAAGTACAGGGTGTTAACTGTTATGTACTCCTAGATTTAAAAGTTTAACAAGTGAAATGGGTCAAAAATATTTCACTTTGTATTTTTAGTACCACATACTGTTTTCGGTCTGCACGAATTTACTTTATGTATATCATTAATCCCCAGGGAACAAGAAGATATATACACCAGGCACTCATTCTGCTTCACCCAGAATATAAGATTGTTGTGCTAAAGCAAGGAAACAATGTATTTTAAGAATAGATTTTACTCGATATGGCGATGCAAATTATATGCATTTAGATATATAAAACTTTAAAAAAATATATATATATATTATGTAAAGTACTCAGCATTTTGATATCGGCAACAAAAAGCTTGAAGAAGCAACAGGTGCTTAGTCAATGATAACACGGAACTAAAGAGATAATTAAAACATCGAATCACGTCCTCTGTCCTATTGGAAGAAAACGACATGCTTAGCTTTAGAAATTAACATCCATTTTAACTTTCAGCATATTTCAAGAGATAATCACAATTCCATCAAATTATATGCAAGGAAATTCAGTTACAAAAAGTTAGCTAGAGATTATTTTTCAATGAGAAAATAATCCCCTTTCAGAATGTAATAAGATTCAATGCCTGGAGATTAACGTATTGTTTTGCATTGAATCATATATACGCTCATTTTCACACGTAATTACTTCACCATGTATGCATGCATACATACTCACATACATACATATTTGTATATGTACACACACAGAGAGGCGTATTCATGTATTTCTTCAACACACCTTCTCTCTCGGTATATATATATATATATATATATATATATATATATATATATATATATATATATATATATAGGGGAGAGAGAGAGACATATATATGTATATATGTGCATGTATATGTAGTCATACACACACACACATATATATATATACACACAATAATACATACATATATATGTATGTGTGCCTGAATATATATATATACAATATTATAGATAGGTATATCCACAGGTACAGATACAGATATGCATAGAACTATGATGAGCGGTGATGAAATATCTTACATTAATAATGAACAACACATGCACACACACACATACACACACACACACACACACACACGCTCGCACACACGCATACATACGCATACACACACACTCGCACATATATTTATTCATCTGTATATCGTGCATACGTTATGTACATCGTTGCTATGCAAGACGCATTACTTAGTGTCAGCGAGAAAAATTGTTTTGGACTTTCTATGTTAAACGTTCGACACCGCAGCAGCGAGCAGTGTCTATTTAAATAGAAACACAATAATAATTTCGGCGGTAATAGTAGGAATAGAAACAATAAACCCCACCCCAAACTTAGTAAAGAATACACTCAGAACCATAAATCCCTATCAATATCAACAGACCGAGATCTACCTCACTAGAAAGCAATTCCACCCCCACCCCCACAGCACAATCTATGTGACTGTAGGAATAGGGAAAATGTGCCCTCGGAAATAACTGTAGAATTAAGGACGTAATTTACAAATCCACAGTCAGAACACAATTGAGTAAAAGGACTTACATAGGAGCCACCCAAACTGAAATGAAACGTAGACTATCCACATATCAACAATCTTTCAGAAATAGAAATAGAATTAACTCGACTAGATTAAGCAAGTATATTTGGGAACTCAAAGATAGCGATATTATCTTTACGTTAGTTTGAGAGATCCTCGCCTCTGCAACTTCGTACAATATAAACAGTAGAAAATGTTATCTTTGCATTAATGAAATTTTTTTCATTCTAGCAGCACGACACTCACTATTGAACCTAAGAGAAGAGAGCAGCTTAGATTTGTCTGCACAAGGTGAGGTTTACCTTCGCTAAATATAAATAAAATTAGAAACCCTTATGCCACCCTAAAATAGCACCAAGAACCCCACAACATAGCCTTCAAATTACTATGATAGCAATTTGTAGGCTATCCACACACACACACACCTGCACACACACACACAGACACACACACACACACACACACACACACACATACACTTACACACATACACACACACACACACATATATATATATATATATATATATATATATATATATATATATATACACTCCTTAATTAAAGCTAGTTTGCTAGTAGCAATACCGGAGCCCTTGCCGGTATTTATTAAAATATCCCTACACTTTTACCCAAATTTGGAGTTTAGGTCCCATCCCCATCCATATCAACTACCTACATCTTATACTAATTAAGCCATTCCTCCTTAATATAACTAACCCCTTTTACAAATGCCAGATACTTCAATCACGCGCTTACTTGAGAATACAGAGGACATTATTATTCACCTACAATGATATGACCCCCAATAACGAATTCAAATTTTTAATATTTAATTTATTTATTTATTTTGCATTATTTTATTTTATTTTCCTGTACATTTTACACCATGGATGTGCTTGTTGGCACTTGCTGTAATCCGCTCTACCAGCATATTAAAATAGAATATAATAGCCCTACCCACTTAGGAACAACATCACCCCACTGTAGAATTTATTTTATTCTATTGAACTCAGTTTTACCTTTCTCAGATTGTATGGGTCTGTTCTTCGACATTACAGTAGTTGACTTCGTATGAGATATGAGTAAACTTGGGTTTATTATGTAGGACTGAAAGTGTAATATGTTGGTGGACCTCTATGGCTGCAGCCCCACGTAAGTGTCAATATAATTATTAAATTTATTGATATTTACAATCTAACTTTTAGGATAACATAATACATATTAAACAATATTTAGCAAACTGCGTTCGAACATAGGAATTATAATCTTGGTATTAATTAACATGTGATATGGACTTAACTTTAATCGTTTATATGTTTGTGCTTTTGTATTTTTGCCCATTAGTGTACTTATAAGGTGGAATTATCTTAGGTACGTGTGCACATTTACTTATTTATCCATTATTACTGCCACTTGAAATTTTATTTGCTTTCTAGGATGTAAAATATAACATTATTTTAGAAGCTTATTATATTCATAAGCACATACTGTACTAGTTGTTTCCACTTAACATCAAATTATTATAGCATTTTGTCTGACAATATTTATCTATCTATTTATTTATTTATCCTTATTTATGTCATGTTGAGAAGTTGTAGAAAGCCATAAGCCGCCTCTTACAACTTATATAATAGCCTTCTTTCCCGTATCCTTTATTCACTGGTTCGTTTTCTGCTTTATTTACATATCCCTTGATACAGTTTTGACTTTTGCCCTTGGTTGAAATATAATTGATCAATTTTAGTGATGGATAGAGTTTGGTCACACCACAATATTTCAGTAAGTACGCTACTATAAGACTCCTAGGGTTTTGATGTGATCAAATATTAAATAGCCCTATTTAAGATAACATGAATGCTGCTTTCTTTCTAGACATGTTAGTAATTTGCTAGTATTATTTTAGTGATAACTTCATATCACAGCTTTTCAAACATGCTGATTCCTCACTTTATATAGAAACAACCCGTAAATATTTCCCTAGACCACTGATAGATCACTCTTTTGCCTATCGACTTCAAAGATCTACGCTGGAAGATTGTATGAATTTAATATATTGAGCTTGCTGGCTTCCTCTCGAGGACATGTTCTTTCTTATTTCCATTTCCTTTTGGTTATTTTATTTGAAGCTTTTGTATTCACACTGTTCAAGCTCTATGTACTAGTTCGAAAATCCTATGAAGATGCATATTATTTTCGTAATTCTTTCGTAGGCACCGACTGATATTGGAAGCGGAAACGGCCGTAAGAATTGTTATGTCACAGAAATGTTATGTGATGTTTTGCATTAAAAAACAATCTTGAGATGTGGTCTAAATTCTTTGTTTCTTGATCTAAAGTTTGTTGATCTGTAGTTTTCTCTATTTTCTGATTAATTAAATTTGATTCCTGATAAATTTTGTTTATTCCGTTGTTACCTGTACCCAACAAGCATATTCTGCCTGCATATCCATGCCCAGAGATAGCAAAGGTAACTGATAGTAAATGCGGATATCTTTATCCTGTAATCGGTTACTATAACCGCTAACTCTGCTTGTTTCATATATATATATATATATATATAATGTATGGGGAGATTAGATCACAGGTGATCAAAACCGTTATTACGCTAGGTAAGTGCTGTAACGGATTACTAGAGCTCTAAGGTTATAGACGAGACGGTAGTTATGAAGCCATTGCAGATTTCCGTGCAGCGGATATATAATTTTTAAAGAAGACAACAAACATACATATACAGGTATATATATATATATATATATATATATATATATATATATATATATATATATATATATATATATATATATAATATCAATTCGAGACAAAACCACTATTTTGCAAAACAAACGAAGAAAGACTTAATCAATACATAAAAATTTTTAATATAAAGAAATAAACCGCCACTACAATCGTTTCATGTCTTCAATGACATTTGTTAATCTTGTTACTTATGATAATCTGGTTACTTATGGAGTATTTTATATATCGTATTATGTGTAGATATGTTGTTTTTCTTTTGAGTGTTTATGTATGTGTGAATGTGTGTGTGTGTGCGTATTTGGTTGTGTAATTTATTTATCTATATGGGTGTGGGTGTGAATATATTGTTGTATATATCGAGTTTAGTACGTATGTATATATATATGTGAGGGGGTATATGTATATGTTATGGGTGTGTGTTTTACGTATGTGTACTTTTGTGTGTGAATGTATTATGGGGATTGCTATATAGGTATTATTGTGTATGGTACAGGGTGTTTTATCATTATATGTATATATGGGTTTCATTATCATGATTGGTTTATTAATGATTTTGGAGTAAATTCTGTATATTTACGTTGATTAAATATTATTCCATTCTTTCCATTCATGATTTTTAAAAAAACGTTCGATCACCACGCGCAAAGAATTGTTTATTTTTCTTTTGAGTGTTTATGTATGTGTGAATGTGTGTGTGTGTGTGTATGATTGTTTGCGTAATTTATTTATCTGTATGGATGTGGGTGTGAATATATTGGTGTATATATCGAGTTATGTATGTATGTATATGTATGTGTGAGCGGGTATATGTATATTGTTTATGACTGTGGGTTGTATGTGCGTGTGAGGGAGTATGAATAAGTAATGTGTTGAAGTATTTGGCTATTTTATTAATTTATTCATTTATCGTTGCATAGACGTTTTTATGTGTATGTATAGAGATATATATATTGGTGTGTGAGTTAGTGTATGTATTTAGATATGGTTATATATATTTAGTTATATGTGTATGAGCATGTGTGTATATATAGTTTATTTTTATTTTGTTTTTGTTTTTTGTTTTTGTTTTTTGTTTTTTGTTTTTTGTTTTTTTTGTTTTTTGTTTTTTGTTTTTTGTTTTTTTTTGTTTTTTGTTTTTTGTTTTTGTTTTTTTGTTTTTTGTTTTTTGTACATCTTTAAATATGAGAACGTTAATAATAGGTTTCTTTATATTCAATTGTTTATAGGGTTTATTTTAGATTATATATTGATTATATATAGATTATATATAGATTATATATATTTATATTTTTCATTGATAATTTTATTATTTTAAACTTATATTTTAATATATTGATATTTTAGATCGAAAATCCACCTGACGAATGTCATTGAAGACATGAAACGATTGTAGTGGCGGTTTATTTCTTTATATTAAAAATTTTTATGTATTGATTAAGTCTTTGTTTGTTTTGCAAAATAGTGGTTTTGTCTCGAATTAATATTATATAATATTTTACTATAAAATTGGATTTAATCCTAAATCTGATTTTTTCCCTGTAAATTTGGATTTATTTCCTAATATTTATTATTATTATATATATATATATATATATATATATATATATATATATATATACATATACATATAAAGCTCTAAGACTGATCTCTTTTAAAAATAATAATAATGTATACGACTTGAGATGTTTGCCTTACCATAACGTTTTTGTCCTCTTTAACAATTGTATAAGTACAGGTACATATATGTGTGTATATGTCTGTGCGTGTGCTTGTGTTTACACATATATTGACGCATATACTCTTTTTCATATGTGTAT